>NC_052619.1:25147214-25265282 GCF_016545825.1 Eucalyptus grandis | reverse complement strand
GGGTAAAATCACTAATACCTGGTGGACGTCACAGAGTTGGGTTCCTTCGTACGAAGGGACAAGCACTGTCGGGAAAAGATAATCTTCCTCACGCAGATATCAATGGCTTTGGCAGCTCTAAACTCTCACTCTATGACTAAGCCATCACCATCCAATTTCAAGGACTGGGCCTGTGGGAGCTCTTGTCAGGTATGTAGCACAGAGCTGGCAATTTTAGGGAAACTGCTTTGTCTTGACATTGTCTCTCATCGGCATTATGCTCAAATAGAAACTTTTTTGGGGGGCAATCACCCGATGGTATAGTGAAATTCATCCATGCAGTACTTCGCTTCTAAGTGATGGTTGAGGGCTTTCCAGAGGAGGGTCTCATGAGTGAGGCCAAACACTAGGAAGTTGCGAGGGGAGGAGCATTTCCTCAGGACGTCCGAGATGGGCTTGAGCTCGGGGTAGGACATGCGGAAAGAGTCGTTGGACTTGGATGCATAGTGAAGGAGGGTGTTGATAACGGTCGATGGCAGAGGCGCGTTGCTATAGGCGGTCGTGGTGGGGGAAAAGGTGGTGGTGGCAGCGGAGGCGACGGCAGTTGTGGAATACTCTCTGGTGTAAATGAGGGTGACGACGAAGGCTGTGGTTAAGAAGGAGATGAAAGCGAGGAGCCATAGGCGGTTGGAGCTTCCCTGCTTCTGGATGTACGGGTGGAGGAGGATGAGTCTTGTGTTGCTGTTGTTGACATTCTTCATTTTGCTCTGTCTTAGAGAGAGAGAGAGAGAGAGTTACCCTCCTCTGGTAACCTTGCAGATCTTGAACTTAAATGAGGCCGAGACCTCTTAGCTCCTTTAAAGGAGTAAAAAGGGACTGTAGGTAAACGGAATTTTAAAGAAACGAATCACTATAATGATAGAAAATATTAGCTAGGCTTACATTATTATCATTGAAATATATCGTATTAATCATAGCGTTCTTTTTTCCCTTTCGAATTTTTATTTTGTGTGCTTGCATCACATTGCAGTTACAACACTATTTTCTAAACCACGAATGAGTGAAATCTCCTACTTATATATTCATGCAATGATATTTGAATATCTCTTCATCAATCTTCAAAATTGATAATATGCTGATCAACACTATGGTACGGTGTTGTTGTCGCTCTTTCTTATCAACGGAAATTAATGGGGCATGAACTTCATTCAACGCCATGTGATGTGGACCCATCTTAGGACTCAGGAAGATAGGCTAGCGGCGAGGGATTGGTGATGTAGAGACCCAACAACAGATTACAAGCCAAGAGTCTCTGTTGCTTCTTTGCGTGGGCTTCGCTTCTTAAGTAACCCCAGTTGCCCTCAAACAATTACTTGTTAATGAATCTAGCTATCTATTTGGATTTTGAGGGAGACATGTCAACTATAGCAGGCTCTATCTTGGTAGGAGAAGCATATGCACCCCACATTCTTATATCCTATACACAATCAACCCTAATAATTTGAACGTTGATTAGAAATCCCTTAAAAATTAACGTGGCAACTTCATATGAGATTATATGTGGCCCAATCGTATTATTTGTATGGTATTGATTGGTTTGGAACGGAGGCCACGAGGCTATCGTTCCTCGTGTTGTCCCCTCACCCGAAGGATGACACGTGTTTTGCTTGTAGTTGCGATGTTAAAAGTTGCACAACTCTGTGTACTCTCCCCCTCTCCTCTCACCAAGCCCACCACCGAGGCCTAAATAGTATCGACACCAACAACTATACGCGACGTGACGCGATATGTGATAATGTTATTTCTCAAAAAATAGAAAATTATAACATGTTGGGATACGTTGTATATTAAATGTATATTGATATATAAGATATATGATGATTTTATGATTATTTGAATCAAATTAATTTGATTCAAATTTAAAAATAAATAAATAATAGAACAAGAGTTTAGAATGAATTTACACTAAAAATATTAATCCACTATTCGTTAATATAATTTATTATTTCAATTTGAGAAATTTAACTCTATTCCAATAATCTATAAAAATTTGAGAAAAAAAATAAGTAGTCCACATTTTATACTTGCTCTCATAGTGTGTTGGAAGAGAAGAGAAAAATAAATTGGAGGGTGAATTGTATATCACAGCAAGTAAGAGTTAGAAGAGAAGAAATACTATTTTTTTTTTGTTCTTTCCTCATTTATTATTTTTATTATTATATATATTTTTACATATTTATATTTTGACTCCTCATTTATTGAAAATTTTAAAATTTAACTTTGTGCGTGTCAGAAGTATGTGTCGGAATTCTGAACTCATGTATTAGAATTCTTGACTAAAGTGTCGAGAGAGTTGACCAGTATTAGATTTTTTGATACTTGTTGACTAAGTGTCAGACACGACATGAAAACTCTCGAAAAAGTGTCGGTACTTTCTAGACCGAGGTGGGTCTCTCCCGCCACCAAGTCTCCCAATGGTCAAGTCTGGTCTACCATCGTTTGTTGCTTGTGAAGCATCGAGCCTCGATTTTGCTGACAATTTGTTTTTTCTTTATTGCATTTTATCAGAGGGTACTGTCAAGAAAAGAATAAATTCTAAACTTGTATGATGGAATATTCGATTTTTCTACACCTTAAGACTCTGTGTCTTTTTATTATTCTTTGAAAAGGTTTTCCACGTAAATCAAATCATTAAAAAAGAGTACAATGCCACCAAATGAGAATGAGACGCACTCCAAATAATCCTCGGTTGCCCCTCATAATCTTTCTTGGATTGTGCTTGAACCGACGGGGCTGCTCAAGCAATTAGTATTGGCAAAGCATATCCAGGAATGGAAAGTGCTTTGGGTACACCCAACAACAAAGTGTGAGATTTACCCTTTTTGTGGTGCTCCTTGTAACTGCAATCAGAGAGATGCACCGCTTTGTGATTGCACTCTTGGATACTTAGATAATCTGAAGCTGGAAGATCGTCAGGGCCAATGGCGAAAGGAGGTCTGCGTCGGAATGTAGTGATGACAACGAAGATAATTTTTTTCCTCATGCGTAACACACGCTTGCCGAAAAAATCTGATTCGTTCATGGTTGAAAACACCGAAGCATGCAGGTCATTTTGCTTGAGCAACTGTTCGCGCAGTGCATATGCTAACATTGCTGACTGTCAGATATGGACGGATGAGAAATTTTTGGTTCGACTTTTGGCCTATGATGTACTTTCGAGAGATTTCTATGTCCGGACCGCGGCATTGGACTTGAAGGAGGAGCGTAAGAAAAAGAGGAAACCCATTTCGAATTTCATAACAGCAGCTGTGGTTGTGTCCTTAGCTTTTCTTGTGTTCTTTAGCGTGTCGCCGGTGATTATTAGGACGAGACGGTCTGCTCATGCAGCAGACGACCATTTGATGCATTTTGTATATCGAGTGCTGAAGAAAGTGACAAAGAACTTCTCTGAGAAAATTGGGGAAGGCGGGTTTAGTTTGTTTACCAGGGAATACTGCCAGACTCAACTCCTATAGCAGTGAAGAAATTTTGAACCAAAACCATAGTAACGAACAGCTCCTTGCGGAAGTTAGAACTATCGGAACAATACAGCACTGCAATGTGGTTCGGCTGCACGGCTTTTGTGCAGTAGAGTCAAAAAGGTTCCTAGTACATGAGTACCTTGCAAATGGTTCGCTCGCAGCTCATTTGTTTCAGAAAGGTTCCAACACCCTCGATTGGAAAACCAGACACAGCGTTGCCATCGGGATTGCTAAAGGATTGGAGTACCTCCATGAGGGGTGTCGAGATTGCATTGTACACTGCGACATCAAGCAAGGGAATATACTGTTGGATGCAGAACTCCCACCACAGATTGTGGATTTTGGCCTCGCAAAAGTCCCAGGATGGGATGTCAGCCGCGTAATTACCACCATGAGGGGAACCAGAGGGTACCTCGCACCAGAATGGATTTCAGGAGCCATCACATCGAAAGTTGACGTTTTCAGCTATGGAAAGCTGCTCTTTGAGACCATATCGGGAAAGAGAAACATTGAGGAGCTGAATAGCGATATGCGCAATTATCTACCACTTCAGGTAGCTAATCCAATCGCCAAAGGAGAAGAAGTCTTGCCACTCGTGGACCGCAGATTGAATGGACTCGTGGAGATGGAAGAAGTGTGCAGAGCATGCAACGTGGCTTGCTGGTGCATTCAAGACAGCGAGCGAGATAGACCAACTATGTCTCAGGTAGTTCAAATTATGGTCGTAGAAAAGCCATCAATCCCGAGAATTTTTCTTGCAAATTGTAGGAAGCTATGAGAGTGATGCATAGGACAAAGCAATATGTCCTGTCTTTGATAAATTTTGGGCACGATGTAGCCCCAATTCATCCTCCTTGAGTCTATAGTTACATCTATGTACATCTTTGGCCGATGCCATTTGTAATATAAAGACGCAACAGTTAATGTCGCTGATGGACTGACTGGTCTAGAATCTGCATCATGCTTACCAGACTTTGTAGGTTCCAACCGTATGCTACCATTTCTCCATCCTCTCGTGGCAGATCTGGTAAAGGAGTTTGTTGTCTGTTCAGCTCATGTGTCTGAGCCTAATGAAGTAAGATGAACTCTGTACTAAACATTTATCTGATGCCCTTATTGCAGCCCTGTAGAACCCTCGACACTCGACGGTTGGTAGAGGATCAGGGCAGTAGAGGCAAGAGCCTTCCAGAAGTGGCGTGTGCTGCTGAGCAGCGGCGTGTACTAAAAAATTTGATTATGATGTTCCTCAAGTCCAGGTCACAAACATCTGATGTCCTCGCGGTGTAAATTATGATGCTCTTCAAATCCAGCCCCACAAATATCGGACCTCTAGTTCAAACACACCACCAATCTTGCGTCGAACGATTGAGAGAAATTGAGAAAGCTTACCATTACAATTGTGTTAGCAACTGCTTTCTTGTGTATCTTCATGTACCTATATCACTAATTAATTGTCATATTAAATGTTTTGTTTTTGTAATTTTAGCAGACACGAGAAGAACTCATTTCAACACTGAAGTGCAGAATGATGTCACACTATCTAATGGCGAAGAATGTGAAAGAGAACTGCTACAGATGAGCCAAAAGGAAATCAAATTGACAAAGAAATTGTAGTAAAACCGAGGCAAGGAATGGTACTCGATTCTGTAGAGGAACTCCAAAAGTACTAGAAAAGACAGGCTAAACAAGTGGGATTCGGTGGAGGAGCTCGCAAAATGGAGATGACAGTAAGATCTAATACTTGACTTTTGCATTTTCTCGTTATGGAAAGAGCGTGGATTGCTTAACGTTGTCAGGAACAATGTGTAAGCAAAGATTAGTGCTTGTTTATGTCCACTTGGAAAACTTGGAAAGTACAGAATATCATCTTTCCATCTTGACCACAATCGTAACTTGAATCCTGGGAAAGTTCGCTATCAAAGATGCCCCAAGAAGTTGGATGCTCATGTGAAAAGAAGGCTTGAATTGAAACGATAAAAGCTGGTATAAGGATCGACAAGAATTTTTTTTAATCGCCTGTTGTTGAGGCAGGAGGTTATGAAGATCTTAATTTTGGCGAGAAAGAGCATCGAAATTTCATTGAAAATGTGAGAAAGTTAAGACTTGGAACTGGAGATGGCGAAGCCATTCATAACTATTTTGTTCAGATGCAAAGTATAAATGATAGTTTTCTCTATGAATGGAGTTGGATGTCAGTTCCGGGACATTCAGCATTACACCTAGCGTCAGCACCAATCCTCCCATAAATTTATACACGGAATTACGTAAACATGGAATATCCTTATACATCTACTCGGGCAACATCGAAAAAATTGAATCGAACAAACTGCTATATATTAGAAAAAAAACTGGACAAAAAAGAGAGAACTAATTTCAAACTCAAATATGGGACGGGCTTGGAGGTGGTCAAGAAATGGAGGGAGGCTCTCTCTGAATCCGCCAATCTGATGGGAATGCATATGTATGATGATTAATCCCCGATGTCAAACTCATTACCTTCTCCTGTCAAAAATAATTTTAACTGTCTGGGAAAGGAAGTGTCGAGACTTGACTAGCTTAATGCCAACACCAATTGACCAGAGGAAGACAATTCAATAGACGGAACACACACTTCTTTATGCTTCCTTTCGGATGAGGGCATTGGGGCTCAACCCTTAAATCATCCTCCTGTTGCTGGCATATTAGACGGAACCCACACTTCTTCATGCTTCCATTTGAAACCCTAAGGTGAACTTGAAAATGACTCCAATCATTTTGCAGATACTTCTGTACTTCCCACAGAGCTTTGCGCCGATGATATTCAAGCCACACATGATCGGATTCCAGTGAATGAAAGCATCTTCCATGACAACTCACTCTTTTGCCATTGACAAAAATTTGGACCCAACATGAAACACCGACCACTTTTCCTTCCTCCAACCCAAGAACCACACAGAGTGCAAGTCCTAAAAACTTGTCATACAGGTTCTTGGGAACCTTGAAAGATATAGATCCCTCTTCACAATGGTGAATCCATCCTGGCATCTCTCCTCCAATTAGGAGAATTTCGACGGTTCTCTTCTTCGTCTTCCGGAGATACTGTCATACAGCATTCAAAGTGTGTGTGAGAGAGAGAGAGAGAGAGAGAGAGAGAGAGAGAGTGAGTGAGTGAGAGAGAGAGACTGACCTCGAGTATTGACACACCAGGCAGATCGAACCCTTTCCGTGATAATCCACAGCATGAAGAGAAGTTAACTTCGGAGAAGTTGGAGAGACTCGAAAATCTGGGAGTTTTTGTAGAGATCTGCAATTATTTGCTCTTATGATCCCAATATTTGATGGAAGCTGAGGAATCTCTTGCAGTTGCTCGCAATTATCCAGATACAAGTCTTTCAAATTATCATATTTGCGGCAGCACCTCGGCATATGAGTGAACTTGTTCCCTCTAAGATCTAGGTACCTCAATCTGGGAAAATTGGAAGAACCCTCGAGGAAATCTAACCCTGATAAATTGCAACCATCAAGATCTAGCCTGTCTAGATTTGGGAATCCGAAGCCACCATCAAGATCAGTTGGATCCTCCAAGTTCTTCGGAAACATGATAAAATTTGAGCAATCCGTAAGATACAGGTCGCTCAGATTTTGCAATTTATAAATGCTTGATGGAAGCCTTATGAGACTTTTGCAGTTCCCTAAATGTATTCGCCTTACAGAGACAAGATTATCAATGGATGCAGGGAGTTCTTTAATAGCTGTTCCTTCTAGATAAAGTTCGCGAAGAGATTTTGTCTTGAGTATGCTAGGAAAGATACTAAGCTTAGAGCACGAACTTAATGATAAAAATTCTAACTTGTCAAGATATCCGACGGATTGATCAACCTCCACCAAGCATTCACAGCTATTGAAATCCAATCTCTCCAAATTTGGAGCCCATGAAATGTCAGGAACACGAGTCAGGAAATTGCATCGACTGAAATTGATGTCCTTCAACATTCTAAAATCCTGCAAAAACATATCAGTGCAGTCATTAAGTTCTGCAAATGTAAATAGCTATGAAAATGAAAAGCTACTCATGGCAAGGGCTTACGTTAAATGTGACTCCTAATTGTTTGATATGACTATTAAACATAAAATAGTGACCGATTATTTGAAAAAAAAAATGAGTAAGACTTTGGTTTTTGACACGTTATATCGATGAGTACAATTCTTAAAACTTCGGGCCTCGAATGACTCGTCCATCATTTGGAAGCACTTCGGCAATAACCTGTGCCCACCGTGCGAGGCTTGGAAAAATGAGTAGGACTTTGGTTTTTTGGTCTCCCTAACGAGCTCCGACCAAAGCCCAAAAACATGTTTCTTACTCGAATAGATTTTAAATGGGAAAGCCCCACCACAACGGAAATCACTAAGCGAGGAACTATACTGAATAATTTTTCACCACCATTCGTAACTTTACCGTCGATAAGTAGTGTCTTCTCCACACGTTTAATCGAACGGGCCAGTTGCCCGTTTCTTTTGGTTTCACATGGCCCGCCTATGAATAAGTCCGACCGCCCAATATTCTAATTGACTGATTTTCGTTTCTGAGGCCAGTTTCCTATGTTGAATGGAAGGCCATGGAATGGCCGAAGTGATTGGGCCAAGAAAGTAATCATGTTAGATTCATCCCCTCAATCACACAAGTTGGGCGATCTGTTTCCACCTAACATGAAGCCGCAAAGGAGTCTGGATCGATGATGCAATAAACGTATGGGCCTCAAATGTAGAGTTAATTTGTCAATGAAATATACATAGTCATGTAATAAAACTCTCCAATTATGGATTTCCCTTCTTTTTTTCCCATGATGGGTAGTTTTATTATATTCATTTATTTGTAAATGACGATGTAATTAATCTATTATTAACCACTTCTTTCAAACTCCTTTCATTGTATATGAAAGAAAAAGGATTTGGATATTCTAGATTTATAAATTCTCTCAAATATCAAACAAGCGAAAGAAACAAATATAAAATTATTTATAGATCTTTACGATATGTTCTTTATAGTAAATGGGTTCAAGAATTACAGTCAACTCTAGTACGAGCTGTGCAAGGTGTGAGGATGAATTTTTTTGTCGATTTATTACCGTTATTTATTTGTCAAATACGAGTTGAATATAATCGATCAATTAGTATTATTATTTCTTAAATGTGATTTACCTCATCCAAGGAGTTATGAAACCGTGCCTTCTCAATTCTCTCATTGAAAGGGTCTTTAAAAACATTTGGACTACAACCGACTATATAAAACTACCAACTCTTGTTTGAGTCCTTGTACCGATGTTTATTTCATTTTTGGAATCACCAACCATTTTTTCTATACTACATTTCTTTGTTTGAGTTACCAATGTGTTAAATTTACAATTTTTTTAAAGAAAATAACCAATTTTTATTTGAATCACTACTAATGTTTTTTCTAGTGTTTTGAAATTGTAAACTGTTTTAATAATCTATGAATGTTTATTTGTCAGCTTAACAACTCCTTTAAGATACTATCTGTTCTATAAAATTATCAACTGCTAATTGAGTCCACTTACTAACGCTATTAGATTGTTTATAAAAATTAAAGTTGTTTCTATAATTTACCGATATTTATTTGTTGAAGTTATCGATGAGTTGAACTAAGTCCTATACTAAATTACCTACTATTTCCTAAATTACCAACTAATCCAATAATTTACCAACAATTATATGCAGAGCTAATTAAAGAACTCTTACATGAAACTACCAACGGATATTTAAATTAGTTAATATTTATTTGATTGTTTTAAAGGTACTAACCATTCCGATAATTTACTGACATTTGTGGCAACTTACCAACTGAAAAAGGTTAATAACTCATATCCAAAATTATCAACTCTTATCTGAGTTAATTAATATTTATTTAATTGTTTAAGAAGAACCCACTGTTTCCATAGTTTACAAAGGTTAATTTGGAAAGCCTACTTGCATGATAATATTACCACTCTTTTAGGAAATTATCAATTATGTTGAATATTACTGACATCATTTCAATCACCATCATTTGTGGTGATTAAGTTACACATTCCTAGTTGAATCACTTACCAATTTTTATTTGATTGTTTCAAAAGTATCAACTATTCACATAATTTACCACGTTTGCTTGGGGAAAGTTCCAGCTTGTTTAAGTTAATTAATTAAACATTGGTGAATGGACTCAAATAAAAATCAGTAAATTTTGTAAGAGTTGGTAACTTCAACATGTCGATAACATCTGCAAATTAGATGTCAGTCAATTATTAAATCAGAAAGTGATTTCAAAACAATTAAAAACGTCATTAAATCAAATAAGATTTAGAAAAACTAACAGGCAACCTAACCCGTGAGGAGTTCGTAAATCACTCAAATTAATATTAGTAGCTTGGAAGTGCTTGGAAGCTCCTTGAGCTTTGACCACCTACTTAAGTTCAATATCTCTAAATTTGGCACCTCTGAAAGGTCAGGGACACAAATCAGCAACTTACAGTGGTTGAAGTTCAGAAACTTCAAATTCCTAAAACGCTGGAAGTTAAAAAGAACATCTGAACGAGATTTTGATAAATTCAATTTGCATGCGCCGAAAAAGAAAACTGTCAACTAAAGCGTTAATGACGTACCTTTAAGTTCCCTCCAAATTCCTTAATCCGGCTGTCAGGCACGTGAAAGCAAACAAGTTTCTTTGGAACATATACAGGAGTGGACAAAGGACATCTAGGCCATTCAAGCCACCTTAAATCATTAGGAAGACATATGGGACCTCCACTGATTTGTGCATTCAGAATTATGAGCAATTTCAGTCTCCTCATGTGCGTGAAAGCACTGGGACTGATGTCTAGCACTTTTCGTGTCGTCAAGTTCAGCACTATGCCTTTAACAGCATTGGTGCCCTATAAAGGAAAAGAAAATAATCAATAATAACCAACTGTGATTAGGTAATAGCATGTAAATTAAAGAAGATAAGACTATCGACAGTTTCATGAGAAGCTCTCACCGTATCCTCGGACAATACTTCAAAAACATCATCATAGCACCATAATCTGCTCCGTCTCCCAGGGTCATCTAGACACTCAGTTTTAACGACATCCTGACCCATTAGCTGTATCAAGTCATGCATTTGTACTATGCTGTCATACTCAATTGTTACTAAGGATCTCTCTATTAGAGTCTGAATCCCAATTAATGTGTGTAAACCACAGCTATCAAGAACTCTAGTTACATAATCCCTTTTCCTCCCCTTAAAGAAGCAAGCAATGTCAAGAAAGACGTCCCTCTCATTCTCCTCCAGCGCATCAAAACTTGTCTTGAGGACACTGTTTATACCTCTAATAGGACTTTTAGCAAGTTTACCCAATGTGCTCTCCCATTCCCCTCTGCTTCTACCACGTAAAAAGGGACCCAAGACCACAATTGCTAAGGGAAGACCTTTAGCATAGCCCAAAATGTTATCTATATGACGACTGCTTATGTCATTCGTCTGGTTTCCTGGAAAAGTGTATGAACTGAGAAGTTCAAAAGCTTCATCTTGATCTAATGGTCTAACTTCATATACCCAATCTATCCCATGAGAAGTTAGTACATGTTTATCTCTTGTCGTAACAATGATCCTGCTCCCTTTTCCAAACCATGCACATTCTCTAGCTAATGCATTTAACTGGTACCCATGATCCAAGTCATCAAGCACAAGCAGAATCTTCTTGCAGCAAAGTCTATCTGGTATCAGATTAGCGCCTTGATCCACATTTAAGACATTAAAATTTTCTTTCCGTAATGTCTCGGATAACAGTTTTTTCTGCAAATGAACTAGGCCGTCAGGTCTATTGGAAGTTTCTCTAACATTTGCAAGGAAGCTGCACCCATCAAACTGATCAGCAATACTGTTATAAACAGCTTTAGCGATAGTGGTCTTCCCTACACCTCCGATTCCCCATATTCCTATCATCCGAACATCATCCGAACTCATGCTCAACAAAGGTTTTACATTTTCTACCTGGCTACCTACACCGACAGGATACTTTGCAACACTCAAGGGTACTCGTCCTACTATAGTCAAGATCTCTTTGACGATTCTCTCGATGAACTTGGTATCATCTCTGCCAAACAAAGCAGCAAAAAGAACGCGAATAAATGGAAATATACAATCCATTGAACCAACTAAAACTAACACGAAGTAAACAAGTACTCTGTGACATTCCCAAAAATGACTCTTAATGCACTAATCGATGTCATCATGTATCAATAAAATTAGAAAATTCCAAATTCTTTTCCAGGGTCGAATAGGAATAATATGATTACCCATGGTCATGATGCCATCCGGACAAATTGGCGGCTTCAGTTAGGGCTTGCCTCCATTTCTCCACTCTCTCAGAATCCTTTCCCAGTTTCTCCTCGTGCCTGGCCAATGCCTTGCCATAACTCTCTCTCTGCCCTCGAACCTCCCTCGGCTCCACTCCGTAGAACACGGGCAGCACCAGCTGCCCCTTGAGCCTCTTACACTCCATTACCTTCACCAACTCGTCCAAGCACCACCGAGACGAAGCGTAGTTCTCGGAGAAGACGAGCACGGCGATCCGCGACTCCTCGATGGCCTTCGTCAGCGCTGGCGAGATCTGGTCCCCGGGCCTCAAGTCCTCGCTGTCGATGTAGGCGTTGATGCCTCGATGAAGCGACACACTGTGGAGGTCAGCGAGGAAGCCGCGCGGACGTCCTCGCCTCTGAAGCTAAGGAAGACATTGTACAGCCATTTCGCTTCGGAAGAAGAAGAAGACGACGACATTAAGATCGAATCCGAGCTTAGTTGGGATTCGTGTCAAGCGATGAGTGATGCTTTTTATCGTGGAGTTGGTCAAGAAATCGATGCGCACTGAGAAACATCGAACGTCGCACCGTGTCGAAAAGAGCCTTTTCATTTTTGTTTTTCCTTTTCATTTTCACAAATGGACGAAAGCTTTCTTTCGTTCATTTTTATTTTTAAATTGTTTGTCTTAGGGGTGAGCATGGTCCGGGTTGGTCCGGGCCACCCCCTAACCCTAGGACCAACCCGTACAGTGTCGGTCCTCAATTTTTAGGACCGAGGACTGACCCTATTGAGCTTGAGACCAAGGACCGGACCGAACCCATTGCGGTTCCAGGGTCAACCCAAGACCGATCAATAATTTTTTTCGTCTTATTTTTTATACTCCTTAAAAAAGCAAACCTACAAATTCAAATTACACATCAATCGACAATGCGACATTGTGCAACTAAACTATAAATACCAATACATATTTAGCAAATTTAAGATGACACAATAATATAAATTTCATACCTACTAACCGTTCGTCGAGATATGAAACAAGATGGAAAGTTCTTGTAATCATCTATCTTTAATATTCATAACACTATATGCAAAAGCTTTTTCCTGCATTTGATCATGTAGAGTCTACTCAACCAAAAAATGAGCTTCACGCCACTTGACTAGCAAATCACCGTAACAACTGCAGTACTACTCTACTCTTCAAAAACTTCTACCATTTGACACAAATTGAAAAGCAAAGTGTAGCTGAAATTCATTAGTGAAATACAATTAAACCATAAAAAGTTCAAAATACTAAATATAAAGCATGAATATATAACTTCACGTCTTGTTAATTCACTTGAACTTCTAAACACCCGAAAACAAAACAAACGACACATAATTAATACTCAACAAAAGTTTTAAATTGAAATTACTATTAGCGCTATTGATAGAACATCTTAATATAATATAATATAACAGACATTTTACTTAGGTTTGAATATATAAAAGAATTATAAATAATATAATATAATATATAGGGTTGGTCCAGGGTTGGACCGACCCAAAACTCTTAGGACCGAGGACCAACCCACACAGTGTTGGTTCTGGAATTTCAGGACCAAGGACCGACCCAGTCCCCTTGGGAACCGGACCAAGACCGGTAGGGTTGGGCCGGTCCAGGGTCGGTCCAGGGTCGACCCTAGACCGCTGCTCATCCCTAGTTTGTCTTGTGGCTTACAGGAAAACCGGAAAGTGACTTTATTTTAGGGGTGTTCGAAATAAACCGTCCGAACCGGGAATTGTCCGAACCGGAACAAACCAGCCGGTCAGGTCCAGTTCTTGAGAGTATTCGTCTGGTGTCTAGTTCATGATTCTTAAAAGTGGAAATGGAACGAAACTAGATTGACTATACGTACTTTTTTAAAATTTCTTCAAAAAATTTGGTCAAATATGAATTAAAGGCATCACCGCGGCACAATGACTTTTTACTTATCACCCCTTCCATCAATGTCTTAAGATTTATTTTTATTTTTTTGGTAAAAGGTAAGAAATCAATGTCTTAAGATTTATTGCTCTCTCTCTCATTGTGCATAAAAAGATGACCAGTTCCATTAAATTGGATCGAAAACCAATCACCCCTACTTTATTTTATTTGCCAAAGTTCAGTATTATTTAGAGCATATAAAAAAATTAGCTATGAATTTATATACCAATAAAAAAAATTATTCTCAACCTAGATCCTATATATTCCATTCCAATATTTCATCTTCTATCAATGGCGACATATCTTTCACATTTTGAGGTAGAAAATTGTTTACATATTGTGCTTATTCAACTCATCATGTCCCTAGAGTAGTTATGAATAGATTTTTTAACGCATACTGAATAAAATTTTATTTCTCCCCATTAATTGATTTTCATATTTTTAAGTAGCCATCTTTTCTCTAAAAATGGAATGAGGGAGTCATGTGCATGTTTTACATATATTTTGACTACGACCCACTTTGAACGATGTAATGCGTTGTGATTTTGATCGAATGTTTTTTTTATATTAATTCTTTTGGCAAGCTTTATGAAAACAAGCCCCAATTAGGGTCGAGCATCTGTCCAAGGTTAACCTGGACCAATCCAATCTTGTTAGTCATGATCCGGTTTTCAAAAAGACTGGGTCGGTCTTTCGTCCTGGGATATCTAGACCAGTACTGTGCAGGTTGGTCTTTAGTCTTAAGAGTTTTGAGTCGGTCCAAGTCGAACCAACCCTAACTGTATATATTATATATAATATATCGTAAATATATTATACATTATATATAATATATTATTTATAATTTTTTTATATATTCTAAAGAGAAAACGGCGTCAATAATATTAAACGGCTTTTCACGGTGTCCCCCTCCGATACTCATTCTCTTCTGTCTTCTTTGTCATCTTAGTCGCCAATTTGCCAAAATCGAAAGAAACAAATTCCTTGCTCACCACTTGACACTTGCGCCGCTCAACTTCCCATTTTGTCCCATATCTTTATGAGTGGTTTTAATTGTTTTTATGGTTTCTTGTTTCTAGCGGTATGAACCTTTATCTTAAATTTGTTGAATATATATTGATATTTATAGTTTGATTGCATAACGTCGCATTGTCAATGGATATGTAATTTGGAATTGTAGATTTTCCTTTTCAAGGAGTACAAAAAATGAAACAAAAAAATTATTGGCTAATCCTAGGTTGGCCCTAGAACCGGACCAAGCCTATCGAGTCGGTTCGGTCCTCGGTTCTAGGCTCAATAGGGTCGGTCATTGGTCCCAAAAATTAAGGATCAATATCGTATGAGTTGGTTCTAGAGTTAAGGGGTGGACCAGCCCAACTCGAACCATACTCACCCCTAGCCTCAATGCCATTCTCACTTCTTTTTGGCCACAAAGTAATTAACAAAATCTGTTTCTTTTGCAGTAAAATAAAATTTGGGCATTTTCAACTAAGTAACGAACGAACGCTGAGCTAGTTTACCTCCAAACATCCAGCTCCTGCAGTTTTGGATTTGGATTTGTCCGCCCAATTCAGCTAACCATTTGAAGTGCTTTTAATGGTCATTTGACTTTGTTCTTTTCCCCTATAAATAGAATAACTCATTGCCTTGGGTAATATTGCAAAATCCCTCTTGCATACACTTTGCAATCAAATTCTTGAGAAATCAATGTGAGAGCATTTCTTTGTAAAAGAGTGTGCCGTGTTTATAAATGAATGTGGGCTCCACTGTGAACCAATCTATGTACAAGGCTTCAAGTATAGTTGATTAGGCATAACTCTCGAACAATCTCTGAAAATGGAGTTGGCACTAATTGGGACCAAACCGCTATAAAGCGGTTCACCATTCCTCTGTCACTACTCCTTTTTTATTTATATGCATACAACGAGTGTAATAAATGGCTTAACTTATATTTGTGTATAAATGCTTGATACTAGGAGCATATCCTATAGTTGGGATTGCGCACATTTACATGACTTTTAGAGCTAAATATCATCGCATCAGATGTTGAAAAATTAAAAGAGTTAATGATACATTTTCATTGCAATACATAACTAAATAATAGTATGCTCAACAAGTATTTGAGGAGGAATCTGATTAATTCACGCACCAAATGCGGAGAGGCACTTGTAAACTGTTGCATTTTTTTCCCACAATTCACAAAGCAATGGTCATCAAACAATTTTATAACCTTTTGTAATGGAAATAGATCAAGCTTTATATCTTGTTGAAAATAATACAATTGGTTCTAATGTATAAATTCAATGAAATGAGAAATTTTTTAGAGCACGTTTAAATGATTAATTGGTGTGTCAATAGCTTATTTTCTATTAATTTGGAGTAAAGGATTTTTGCTTGGGTGGGGCTTTTTCATTGGATGCCCCACTTGCTTAGGCTCTGTTTGGCAATTTGACAAATAGTAACAATTTTTATTCTTTTGTTCTCGAGAGTAGATTTGAAACAGAAATTCGTTTGGTAAAATTTTTATTCCCGGGAGCAAATTTCTATTTTTTTTTTTGTTCCCGGAAGTAGATTTGTAACATAATTGAGTAGTAAAAAAAGTCGATTCTTTGTTCCCGGGAACAATTTCAAAATCAAGTCAATCCATTTTTCTCTTTTCTCTTCTTTCTTCTTGTTCTTCTTCCCTCTCTTCTCTTCTCTTCTTCTACCGTTGTCGCTGTTGCTGCCATCACCACCGCCACCGCCGCCCATTGTCGCCGGTCGCCGACAACCAGTCCAGTAATCTTGCTGGAGGCTCGCCTAGCCACCGGCAAGAAGGGCCTCATTAGGGCCTCCCTTAGCCAAGGTGAGGCTAGCCTCGCTATGGCCCGCCGAGGTCGAGCCCCGCCGGTGGTTGGGCAAGCTCGGCCTTGCCAGATTTAGGTGAGGTTGCTTACCCAACCAAGGCTCGGTCGACGAGGCACGGCCTTGGTGAGGGTCAACAATGCCCTAGTGAGGTCGCTGGCTCTCGTCCGGCCCGTTGCGGTTATCCCAAGGCCGACGACCGACAACCTTGAAGAAGAAGAGGAGAAAGGAAAGAAAATAATAGAAAAGAATAGAAAAGAATAAAAAAGAATAAAATTATTTAAAAATTAAAAGAAAATGATTTGAAGTAGAAATTTTGAGGATGATGCCAAACGCAATTCTATTCGAATTGAAACTTTGGACAATTATCAAATGGCTTAAAATGCTTAGAAATTATTTCCGGAAACAGGATAAAAAAGAATCATTTCTGATAAAAAACTGTTTCGGGGAACAGAAGCATTATCACACGTGTTCTTAATGGTGTTGCTTTCAGTCAAATCAAAGTACAAATCATTTCGAACACAATTGGATACTTCATGCAAAAGTTCATTAGAAAGTCTTCGTCTAGGTGTGAAGAATATGTATTCAAAGTTCTAAAAGGATTTTCGCATTTGGATTTCAATGAAAAATGATACTTCAAAGTATATAGCATCCACTAAGGTTGGATGCTCCATGTGATTTGATCATATCTCACCTGTTTTTACTTCTTGTTTTCACTTTGTGGAAAGCACAAGGAAATATTTGCTCACTTTCGTACTAGCTTGCCTCCACACAATCTTGCTTTGGAAAAAAAAAATTATCAAAGTTGATTTTGACGAGCAAGTGGCCCCCACCACCTTCTACCTTCTACATGCGAATCAAAGGCTTAACTCCAATGGTTCATTTCCATTACATTTTTCATTTATTTTTTATTTAATTAACAGAAGGCTACAAAGTTATTATTCTGGAATATTCTACAAAAGAGCATAGAGTAGAGTCATTTATTTAAAAAATGGCTCAAAATAGACATTATTTCAATTAATAATTTAAAATGACTAAATCAATCTCACATAAGTACCTGAACTCACCAATTGGCCAAATGTTTGTTGGCTAGCGAGTATGTGATTTTTTCAAAGACTAAAATATGGATACTTTGTTGTCCCAAAAAGAACTTGGGTAAAAAATTACAAGCCCTGGAAAGGAGGAAAAAAAAACGCTCTAACATTTCTTCCTTTGTTTCTTCCCATTTCCCTCCTTTGCTTTTGGTCTTCATTTCTTTCAAGAGAAGAAGACAAAGCTCAAACAAGGACCACCTCTTCGACACGACATGCTAATACATCATTTCTAAAAAAATAGAGTATTATGACATATTGAGATATATTATATATTAAATATAATTTTTATATATAAATGATAAATTATCATTTAAATTCACAAATAAATAATAATAAAAAGAGTCTAGAATGAATTTATATAATCCAAATTCACTTTGTTGCGCTCATTCATGTTAGGAAAGTATTTTCTAAATTATTTTAGTCTAACTTAATTTCTCTATTCTTGTATAGAGAAACTCAAGTAGGAACTTCATTGAACTATTGATCACTATAATACTTTAGTTAATAAAATAAAATAAAAATAGAAAATCATAATAAGTAAGAGGAATAATATATTGTCATGTCAAAAAAAAAAAGAAGCTAATAAAAAATAATGTAATACAATTTTAGAATGACTTCTTAACCCATTCAAATATTCACATACTTTTATTTTTGTTTTGCATATCAACATCAAACTTTTTTAATCAATGCATTTTTTATACACATAATCAGTCATGGGAAGAAAAGATGAAATAACGAAAACCCACTTCAAAGATTTGCCAAGATAAAATCGCAATTACACTCCAAATCCGAACATCTAAATTATGTAGCTAAATTAAATGAAAAATTTAAAGAAAATAAAATTCGTTCATTTTTGGACGACAAAAATTTTAATATCATCCATATAAGATTAAATATCAGTGGCGGAGGCAGAAAGGGAGTCCTTCGTTTTCGGGCCACAGACGTCTGTGGATGCGCGCTTGATCTTCGACACTAAATCAATCTAACTACAAGCTCGGCCTCCTCCTTCCCTACGCTCCTCACTCTTGCGGCTTTCCTCCGCAAGCCACGGCTTTCGCACTGACCGTCTTGTTGGAGAAATCTTCTTGAAGTGTTTTGAAGCTGACAAAACGTTTCCATTAGTCTAGTCTGAAGGTTTGCAGACTCTACTATTTAAAGTCTGAAGACCTCTGGACAGCCAGACTCAAGACTCAAAGTCTATCCTCATTGACAGTCTCTAATCCGTTGAAGAAAGGTTATCTAGAACTGGATGTTTCGTTAAGGGCTTGACCTTATCAATTGGAGAAGATCTCGTGGCTGGAAAAGACACAACGGAATTTTTTGATTGATCGAGATTGACTCGAAGATTAAGGAATCGATGATTGCCTAAATATTCTTGGAAGGTTCTACTTATGGAAACCGAGATCCTGATTGTATGGGCGAACATGATTGATGGGCTATCGACACGTTCCTTTAATAGCCCGAATGATCTTCCTAATTGATTTCGTCCAACGGGTAGATTGGAGGAATTCATTTGGTAAGTGTCAACGGGTATGATGGCATAAAGGAGTATATAAGGAAGACGTTCTAAGTTGTTGAGGTGTGCGTGATAGAAGAATTCCAAAGTCTGAAGCTCCTTGTTATTTAGACAATTCCTTTGAGCGAATACTTGTATACAAAAGAGAGTCTATTTTTGTGAGAAACCTTGAGGAAGTGTGATAAAACATCTACACTGTGGAATCAAGGAAAAGGAGTGATGTAACTTCTCTTTTGTTCATAGTGAAATCCAGCCGGTGGGCTGTCAGTGCGGAAGAGTGGATGTAGGCTTGGATTAAGCCAAACCACTATAAACCCTGTGTTCAATCTTCTCTCCCTTACTCTCTTTACTTTGATCATATTTTATTTTGTCAATCAATAATAAACTACCTTTCTATCGTTTGCCAAGAATTGCTTCCGTATTTCGATAAATTGATTGTGCACCTATTCACCCCCCTCTAGGTGCTTATACTAGCTATCTCAATTGGTATCAGAGCTCGTGTACTCACTTTGGTTGAAGTGTTTTACTTCAGAGTAAAAGATCCATGGCTAGTATGTTGGCTCCAGGGCTGGTAGAAGGGCAAAGCAACACCATACCGCCTTACTTTGATGGAAATGACTACAACATATGGAAGAACAAGATGAAGGCATTCTTAAGATCAAAGGATCCTCTGGAATGTGACGTTGTAGAAAAAGGAATCATTCCTAAAGCTGCATCTGTCTCAGAAAGAGGAAAGGACACTATTGAGTCTAGCGAAATGAGTCAGGAAGAGATAATCAAGAGACAAGCTCTTGATGCAAAAGCAATTTATTCTTTATATTGTGCTTTATCACCTACTGAATATAACAGAATATCTTCTTGTGATACAACCAAAGAAGTCTGGGATAGATTACACATTACTTATGAAGGAACCGATTGAGTGAAAGAGACTAGAATCAACATTCTTCTCGGTCAATACGAAGCCTTCAGAATGAAACCAGGAGAATCTATAACTGACATGTTTAGTCGTTTTACAGAAATCGTGAATGGTCTTGAAAATCAAGGTCAACCAATTTCTGATCCTATGAAAGTGAACAAGCTACTACGTGGACTCTCTAAGGATTGGAATCATATAAAGACCTCAATCCGAGAGACCCAAAGAATCATGCCATTGTCTGTCGATGAGTTGGTTGGGACTCTTCAGTCTTATGAAGTGGAACGAATCAATGAAGACGAAGATCCTAAAGGTAAGAAATCTATTGCATTAAAATCTAATGATGACTCTGATGTAACAAATTCTGAAGACAATATGGATGATGAAGAACTTGCTCTCATGATAAGAAGATTCAGAAAGCTGAATAGAAAAGGAAGAAGATTCAATTCAAGGAAACAAAGTTTTCAAAAGCAACAGACCAAGTCTGTTGAAGATGATGAATCAAACAAAGATGTAGTCTGCTTTGAATGCAAGAAAAAGGGACACATCAGACCCAACTGTCCTCTTCTGAAAAAAAAAGAAAGGAAAAACTGAAAGGTATCGAAAAGCTCTCAAAGCTGAAACCTGGAGTGATACGGAGTGTGAAGATAGTGATGATGATTATGCCAACATATGTCTAATGGCACAATCAGACTCAGAATCAAACTCCGAGACTGATTCAGATTTAGAAAGTGAATTCGAGGAACCAGTAAAGACTCTACTCAGTCATTCATGGGTCGAAGACATGGAAATATCTACCTCTTGGACGTGAAACCAGATGAATCGCAATGTCTAATCTCAATCCAAGATGAAGCAAACTTATGGCACAAAAAGCTTGGGCATGTCAACATGAAGCAGATAGCCAAGATCTCAACAAAGAAGCTTGTTTGTGGTCTACCCAATTTATCATACCAAAAGTCTGATCTATGTACACCATGTATATTGGGAAAACAGGTAAGAAATTCCTTTAAGCCAATAAATCAAGTTTCCACCAACCGTGTACTGCAACTCTTGCATATGGATCTCTTCGGACCAACAAGAACGCAGAGCATTGGAGGTAAGAAATATTGCCTAGTAATTGTGGATGACTACTCACGATTTACTTGGGTATATTTCTTGGCAAGTAAGTCTGAATCTTTCTCTTACTTTGAAAAATTTGCTAAGAAGGTTCAAAATGAAAAGGGGTATGTTATTTCAAGCATAAAAACAGACCATGGAGGTGAATTTGAAAATCAAGATTTTGCCAAATTTTGTGAAGAATATGGTTTTCAGCATTTGTTCTCTTCTCCATATACTCCAGAGCAAAACGGAGTTGTGGAAAGGAAAAATAGATCTCTTCAAGAAATGGCTAGAACTCTCTTAATTAAAAGTAATATTTCTTTACGGTTTTGGGCTGAAGCAGTTTCAACATCATGTTATATTATCAATAGAGTTTTTCTAAGACCTATTCTAAAAAAAAAAACCCTATGAACTATTTAAAGAAAAGAAACCTATTGTTTCATATTTTCATGTATCTAGATGCAAATGTTTCATACTGAAAAATGCAAATGATCGAGTTGGTAAGTTTGAAGAAAAGTCAGATGAAGGCATCTTCCTTGGATATTCAACCACAAGCAAGGCATACAGAGTCTACAATAAGAAGACTCAAACAGTGGAAGAATCAATGAATGTCAAATTCCAAGATTCTACACAAAATGAATCCATTCAAACTCATCTCGAAAAGACTGAACCTGCTCCAGACTCTACAAAGTCTAAATCTCAAGAAGCAGCTCGGACTTTGAAGGACCAAAGAACAAGTGACTGAAGATTCTAGTGAAGGAAGTGATCATCAATCGATAAATTAACCAGCAAATCGGAAACATAAGTCAAGTCATCCCAAAGATCTTATTATTGGCGACATCAATGAAGGAATCCGCACAAGATCCAAAAGGCGAGAAGAGTCTAGTGTTGTGGCTCTTATTTTTGAAATAGAACCCAGGAGCATAGAAGAAGCTTTATCCGATGAGAGCTGGATTGAAGCTATGCAAGAAGAACTCAGACAATTTAGAGTTAATGATGTCTGGGAGCTAACTCCTAAACCAAAAGGTAAATTAATTGTTGGAGCTAAATGGGTTTTCAGGAACAAGATAGATGAGAAAGGAAAAGTCATAAGAAACAAGGCTAGACTCGTGGCCAAGGGATACACACAAGAAGAAGGGATCGACTATGACGAGACTTATGCACCGGTAGCAAGGTTAGAAGCAATTCGTTTATTACTTGCATTTGTTTGTCATAAAAATTTCAGGTTATTTCAAATGGACGTCAAAAGTGCTTTCCTAAATGGATTCATCCGTGAGGAAGTCTATGTGGAACAACCACCAGGGTTTGAAGACCCAAAGAAACCAGACTCAGTATTCAGACTCAAAAAGGCCTTGTATGGCTTAAAGCAAGCACCTCGAGCTTGGTATGACAGATTAAGTAAGTTTTTAATTCGAAATGGATTTGTTAAAGGTAAAGTAGTACTCTTTTTATTAAAAGAGAAAGCAAAAGTTTTCTACTTGTTCAAATATATGTCGATGATATTATTTTTGGATCCTCTAATGAAAGTCTGTGCAAGAAATTCTCTAAGATTATGCAGGATGAATTTGAAATGAGCATGATGGGTGAGTTAACCTTCTTTCTTGGACTTCAAATAAAACAATTGGAGGAAGGAACTTTCATTCATCAAGAAAAGTATGCAAATGATCTTATCAAAAAGTTTGGACTGGACAATTGCAAAAAGACTGACATACCAATGTCAAGTTCCTTGAAGATAGACAAAGATGAAGAAGGAAAGAAAGTCGATCAAAAGCTGTATAGGAGTATCATCGGATCACTCTTTATCTTACTGCTTCTAGACCTGACATTCTGTTTAGTGTTTGCATTTGTGCCAGATTTCAATCAGACCCAAAAGAATCTCATTTGAATGCTGCGAAGCGTATTATTAAATATGTTTCATCAACTTCAAGCTTTGGTCTCTGGTATCTAAAAAGGGGAGACTTTACTCTTCTTGGATATTCAGACGCAACGGACCTTCTTGGATGCGAGTCGATAGAAAGAGCACCTCGGGTACTTGTCAACTACTTGGAGGCAGACAATGTCTTGGTTTTCCGAAAGCAAAGTACGGTAGCTCTCTCTACAAAGCAGAGTATATAGCTCTCGGAAGTTGTTGTTCGCAAATTCTGTGGATAAAACAGCAGCTAAGAGACTTTGAAATTGAAGACTCATGCACGGAGATTAATTGTGACAACCTCACCAAAAATCCAATTCTCCACTCAAGAGCAAAGCATATAGAGATTCGACATCACTTTATTAGAGACCATGTTCAAAATGGAGATGTTTCAATCCAATATGTTGATTCAAAGAACCAACCGAGATATATTCACAAAGCCTTTGGAGAAAAATCAATTTGAAACCATCCGTTCCAGACTCAACATTTTAAAGTATGAGGAAATCAAAATCTAAAGACTTTCAGACTCAAACATACAAGACTTTAACTGTAAGTTAGTCTTGGTACGACCATCAGACTGTAAGTCTTTTTCTCTCTCTCTCTCTCTTGAATCTTATCTTGAAGAGGTACGATTGTCAGACTGTGTTTAAATTGTTGCTATATTTAATCGACTTATTTATTGCATTGTTTCATCTTCAAAAAGGAAGTTATTTTTGAAATGACTATTTTCGCGGAAAAAGACAGTTATTTTGAAAAGGCATTTCTTTATTTCCTTTGTGACGATTCGTTTATCTCTCTTTTTAAACCGATCGTGCACACTTTGTCTTGTCGATTCCTCTTCACTTTACTCTAAAAAATCCTAGAAAGCATCGATCCTCCATTCCCGTTTTCTTCCCTTGTTTAATCTTCAAAAAGTTGTCATCTTTCTTTGAAAAGTCAAGCAAGGAATCTTCCAAAACCGAGAAAGATGTCATCTTCAAGAAAGTCTTCGAGAATCGCAAAGCGGGGACCACGGCGAATGAGTGAGGGGCCTACGCACTTCGATCTCACCGAAGAAGAAGTGTCTCCAGAACAGCAACCGAGCCCACAACATTCTCAGCAGCGTCATTCTCCTCCATCTAGTCCTCAAGGCGTTGATCATCAACAAGAGGATCAAATCATTGAGGATGCAGATCCAGTAAGAGTTCAAAAGCCCGCTCTTATTTATAAGCTGTATCGTGCCTTAAAAGCAACTCGTACTCCCTTGAAATATGTCGATGATTTTCTTAAAGACAAAGGATATAGGAACGAATATATCTTTCTGCGAAGAATGGAAAGTTTGGGAATTGCTCGTAAAGGGTTGGCTGAGGAAACTTTTGCGAATATCCCGAGTGATCCTCGTGATTGGGGACCGAATCCTGTAGATGGGAATGGTGATGACAAATTGTACAGTTAATTTCAACCGAGAATGGGTATTGCGGTTGAAAGTCGAGGAAAAAAGGGAGATTTGTTCAGATCAAAGGAACAAAAGGATTTGTACTCGAAATTGCTGAAGCGTGGGGTAATAAACCCTAGAAGTGTGGATTTTGACTTCCTGGATGCTGTGAACATGAACTTGAGGGAAACGTTTAGTTATCTTCAACTTGAAAGGTTCTGCTCCGACACTATAGAGGCCTATGCTGAACTAACTGCATATTTCTATTCAAATCTTAGTTTTTTGGATGCGAATAGATTTTCTTTCAGTGTTAAAGATCAAGACTATGTTGTGGATATGGATATGCTGGTAGATGTGTTAGGAGTTGAAAGAGGAAAATATCAACCGATCAAAGTTTCCATTGCTCGGGCCACACTGGAACTGGTGAAGGATAGGAGAATAGAGGAGAAGATCACCTACTTGAGGATGAGTGCATTCAACATCTTGCTTCACAAGATTGTGATCAATTGCCTCCGACCGAAATCAACCTCCAAGACTGATGTTTCAAGCTCAGAGGCAAAGCTGATGTATGCCATCCTCACTGGAAAAAGGTTTTCTCTCCCTCACACTATCATGTTTCACATGTATAGAGCGATGATGAAGGACAGAGGTCAACTTCCTTACCCAAGCCTTGTGACGAAATTATTCAAACATTTGAATATTCAGCCTCCGCAAATCTTTTGTGTTCGATCGTGCGATCATATGGTGGTAGGACTGAAGATGGTGACCAAAATGCGTCTGAAGGAACTGAACAAGGAGTTGGAGAAATTCAAGGAGAAAACTCCAGTCAAAGCTCATCAAATCTCTTCTTCAAAACGGAAAGGAAAGGAGCCCTTGGTTACTTCAAAACCAAAAAGGAGAGCTCTTATTGTGGAAGATGAAGGAGATGATGACCTTACCATTTCGGCCATAGCTTTGAAGAAGCTAAGTCGCAGTGTTCCAGAGTCAATGGAACATCGTGAGAAAGAAGGAAAGGAAAGAGAAGGCCAAGAGGAAAGAGAAGGTCGAGAAGAAGAAGAGAAAGAAGACAAGAAGAAAGTTGGTGAAAAAGAAGCAGAGGAGGAAAGACCTGAGGAAGAAAGACGAGAAGAAGGAGAACCTGATGAACACTCCTCTCCACCTGTAGGCATGGCAACAGGGGGAGCTCAAGAGAAAGGAGGGAAGTCCTCATATCCTGATGCAAGTGATGGAGTCAGTTGATCACCTGCAGACCCGAGGAGGATGTTTATGCCTCTCAATTTCCAGAACAAGGTCATGAAGTTTCATCGCCAAACCTGCGAGATTATTCTGATATGCCATCATCTGCAGAACGTGCTGAAGCTAGTACGCAGACCGACAACCCAGCCGATTTTCGCAGAATCATGGATATTCTAATGGAAATGCGAGGTCAAATTTATGCCTTGGGATGCGAGGTTCAAAACTTGCAAACTGCGGGTCAAGTTTCCTCATGTTCATTGAATGATCAAATCCAAGCCCTCTCTGTTCAGATTCAGGCCAATGCCAAGGGTGAGGAGATTGCACAATTGAAGGAAGACTTGAAAAGGCTGGAAGGCATCGTTCAGTCTATGGGAGACTTCTAGCTTGTCCGCGTTCCCAAGCAATCTTGACTTCATTTTCATCTCAACCTTTTTAAATGCTGACAAAAAGGGGGAGAGATGCAAGATTTGAACAACTTGATTTTTAATCGTGTGGTTTGTTGGACTGTTTGTTGGATTGTTTTGATGTTTCAAACTCTGTTTGTTTGACTTTGTTTTTGTGTCTAGATGAGAATTGAACTAGACTTGGACTTGACTGTTTTTATTAAATATCATTGGTATCTTATGGATGGCTTTATCACTTATTAGACTAACCTATTTTCTGTGGTTGCAGATTCTAGTGTTATTCATTTAGCCATTTATCTCTATAAGATATGCATGTGTTTGAGAAATGTTTTGCAGGTCAAGTTGTCCAAATCTGCAGGAAACTTTTGTCACCATCAAAAAGGGGGAGATTGTTGGAGAAATCTTCTTGAAGTGTTTTGAAGCTGACAAAACGTTTCCATCGCCTAGTCTCGAAGGTTTGCGAGACTCTACTATTTAAAGTCTGAAGACCTCCAGACAGCCAGACTCAAGACTCAAAGTCTATCCTCATTGACAGTCTCTAATCCGTTGAAGAAATGTTATCTAGAACTGGATGTTTCGTTAAGGGCTTAACCTTATCAACTGGAGAAGATCTCGTGGCTGGAAAAGACACAACGGAATTCTTTGATTGATCGAAATTGACTCAAAGATTAAGGAATCGATGATTGCCTAAATATTCTGGGAAGGTTCTACTTATGGAAACCGAGATCCTGATTGTATGGGCGAACATGATTGATGGGCTATCGACACGTTCCTTTAATAGCCCGAATGATCTTCCTAATTGATTTCGTCCAACGGGTAGATTGGAGGAATTCCTTTGGTAAGTGCCAACGGGTATGATGGCATAAAGGAGTATATAAGGAAGACGTTCTAAGTTGTTGAGGTGTGCGCGATAGAAGAATTTCAAAGTCTGAAGCTCCTTGTTGTTTAGACAATTCCTTTGAGCGAATACTTGTATACAAAAGATAGTCTATATTTGTGAGAAACCTTGAGAAAGTGTGATAGAACATCTACACTGTGGAATCAAGGAAAATGAGTGCTGTAACTTCTCTTTTGTTCATAGTGAAATCCAGCCGGTGGGCTGTCAGTGCGGAAGAGTGGACATAGGCTTGGATTAAGTCGAACCACTATAAACCCTGTGTTCAATCTTCTCTCCCTTACTCTATTTACTTTGATCGTATTTTATTTTGTCAATCAATAGTAAACTACCTTTCTATCGTTTGCCAAGAATTGCTTCCGTATTTCGATAAATTGATTGTGCACCTATTCACCCCCCTCTAGGTGCTTATACTAGGTATCTCACGTCCGATGCGGAATCGCACCTGACTCGCTGGCTTGCGCCTAGCGGCGAGGAAGAAAGGGACCGCGCGCTGCTGCCGGATTTAGTGAAAGCGACAGGGAGAGAGAATAGGCACCGAGGTGGCTGTAGGCTCAACATTTGCGATGCCTCTTTTCCACCTCCCGGCTACTGAGGATCAGCTGGTCGGAGCTTAACAGTGATGGTGGCCAATGCGAATAAGTCATCGAGCTCCTTCAATGGGGGCAAAGAAGGTCAGCAGCAATGGCGGCGACGGCGGTGGGGAGGTGGAGGAAGACGCGGAGGCGAGCCAGCTTGGTGGCACTTTATCTTCTGCTATGATGGAGGGAGGAGAAAGGGGATGATTAGTTTGGGTTCTTGGTTACCTATTTTTGTTATTTTTATTATTTTTCATCTATTTATATTTTGACCCCTCAAGTATTAATTTTTTTTAAAATTGACCCAGTACATGTCGGAATCGCGTGCCGAATTCTGGGCTCTCGTGTTAGAGCATGCCAGGGAGAGTTGACCACGTATCAGATTTTTCGAAACTCGTTGACCACTTGTTGGAGTGTTGAACACCGCATAAAGGCTCCTAGAGAGTGTCGATTTTTTTTAAACTATAAGTCACCTTCCGGATCCATTTTCGTTCAATTTGATTATGTAGTCTCCAAAATGTGAATTTTCTTTTCTTCAACACTTGATTATTATCTCTTTAATAAAAAAATCGTGAGTCTAAGTGATATATCTGTCAAATGTTACTCATGCTGACACTAAGCACCTCTTAGAATGAGATGCGGAACAAGTGGGAACCAAAATTTGGCGCAAAATCATATACTTTAAGGTAATTTTTTTTATACTAACCCACGTTTACTTGTATCGACACACACACTCGCACCTCGATTCATATATCCTTGCTCGTCACTTTTATATATATATATATATATATATATATATATATATATATAAAAGGATTGAAAAACAAAAGAAGATAATTTGTAGTGTTGTCTCTTGGCTATCAATCCTGTTTTTATGGCTTTTTGATAGCACTGGGTTTTATTTTAGAGACTCAATTTGGTGACGATGACATGTGGGGAAGTTCGATTTGCTGTTTCTAACGAGTGGGATTCTGGTGGATTGAATGTAACATAGCATGTTTTGCTCAAAAAAAGAAAAAAAGAAAAAATGTAACATAGCATGTGGTCCGTACCCCTTTTCTTGTGTCCGGTGGATTCTGTTCCCAATGAGCTACCACTTTTCTTTTTTTTTGGTGTCTCTGGTGGATTCTCTTCACAATGAGCATAGGAAATTGCAAAAGTTGCTTATGAAATGTGGATTTTTGATCAGTCCAACACATCAAGACAACCATACTCAGACCTCCCAATCAAGCATGTGGCTCGTAGAATCGATAATGGAGCACTAAGCACATGATCCCCAAAGAAATAATTTCATCATCTCCAAGGGTACACACTTTCCTTAGCCAAATGAATCTGGTCAAGAATAGTTCAGAGGTTGTTTCACCAATTAGGCCTTCAAAAATTGTCAATCTAGGACAAAACAACAGTTGCCAGCCATTATGGCCATTGAATGATCTCATCTGGACAGAATCATCTCAAGTGCGCTTTCGCTTTTATTAAATAAAGCAAATTGAAGTAGCAAAGTTGCCTCCACTCTTCACAGAAAATACGCGCACAATACTTTCAAACCGGCATGTGCACCAATTTCCTACTGGGTTCGAATTAGAAAGGAAAAGAAACAAGAGCCGTATTATCATTTATTTCTTTATACGGTCTTCGTTTGAGCATCTGTAAAATTTTCATCAAATCATAATCCGTCTTGACAACTTCCATAATATTACCAACACAAAGATTTGCCTTGATAGATATCGAACATTTGGTGCTAGAAGTGTGTAGGAAGGACAAGAGATAGACTTTGAGTTTTTCACATGGGATAGATTTTTGTTTAGACGGTTTAGGTGGGCAGGTTGGATTGGTTTTCTGTCAATTTCTGAGGAGATTTATTCTGAAGATCTAAAACGATTTCGTGCTAATTTGATGTGACGATTTATGAATCCTTTGTGAATGGAATATCGATTACTCTTAAGCATTAATCTAAGGGAGATTGGAGGCACCTAACTGTTGATGATACTTATATGACCATGACAAATAATATTTTTTTCTGAACAAGTGAGGCAATCAGTTCAGGATCCTAAGAGGCGACATTTGGATGTCAATATGCGCATTATCCAGATGACTGTGATATATTGTCTGCTTTGCATTTCTGGCCATAGAACTAATTCGTTTGAGGAACAAACCAAGCTAACGTTCAAGGTCAACAATAGTTATACGGTCTCCCTGTGCCACCTAATCCGTGATGGCCTTCAGTCGGATGATATTTTTGATGTCGATCTCGAGGGTGAGACTCCTAGAGTTCTAACCGACCGCCAATCTATCGGACAGTCTACACTAAATGTTTGGACATCAAGGAGAGAAGTTTGGATGAGGAAGAATGATTGGGATGGCCGACTTGAACCCGAGGGGCATCGCCACCATCGTCACAAAAGGCGAGCCGACGATGTTGACACGAGGACGAAAATGAACATGATCCATCGGTAAGAGGCTCCCTCCACCAAGCTTACTTTACACATGATTGAAATTTCACCAAGGACTTAAATTGCATCAAGAAAGTTTTTTAATTATGTTTTCCTCGTTTATATATGTAGAGGGACTTTCTACATCTGGATTTTCTGTTTGATTAATTTTATGTGATTTTGTTAGCATAAAAAAGGAAGAGATTCATGACCCTAATTTAATTTTTATGATTAAAATTCTCACCTAAATATGTTATTGATTATTTGGAATTATAGATGTTGTATTGAAGCATTTTTTTGGAGAGTTTCAAAAGGGTAAAACAGACCATCTTTGAGTACCATTTACTCAACAAAGCTACCGACCATTTGTCCAAGCAATTCCAGCATGCACGAATTTTTCCATCTGTGCTCCCATAATTGATGCATTATAAATGTGGGATCAGCTAACATTCGATTGAGTGCCATCCAACACAAACTTATTTTCTCATTTCTAATTTCTGATTCATAAGAAAACAATGTGATCTCCACATCATTCTTTCTAGCGGAACACAGAATGGAAAAATAATCACAACTCCAGCAATGTTACCTTCTCAAATGGTACCTAACCAGAACTTCACATATTTTCAAATGCAAAACTTTCCCCCCATGCTCTGTCGTCTCTCTTGCGATTAGTTAGGCTTCATTAGAGTCTTCCACTAAGTACTGTTTTCAAGAGTTGACTTCAACTTTCCAACCACTGTTGGAACTTCTAAACTTGTGAAGATCATAAGTCATACTAGATCAACATAAAAACGAACAACATAATGATATCAACGGATACCTACCAACAGACTCTGCCTCTCAAACACAATAAGAACAATTCTCAATTAGGACTAGTCTACAGGACACGGCTACATTACACCGAGGGACAACAGCATCCCTTCCAAAAGTTTCTACAATAGATTGAAGGTCACTTTGCTTTGGAACAACCTGCTACGTATCTTACAAACAAATAAGAGCACTAAATTCACGAAACTAGTAGTCAAAACGTTTAATTCCTTGAATTAAAAACAATGGGTTTGGTTTTTCTTGGGAGGAGGGGTTGGTTAAAAGCTGGATTCGGGTAGGCAAAATCACAAACATCCGGTGGACGTCACACAGTGGGGTTTCTTCAGACTAAAGTGAAAAGGGACAAGCACTGGCGGTAGGAGATGATCTTGTTCAGGCAGTTGTCAATGGCTTTCGAAGCTCTAAACTCTCAATCCGTGGCTAAGCCATTATTCATAACAAAGCAGTCCAAGGGGGCTCTATCACCCTCGCTCTCTGCCTCACCATTATCATTCCCGCCGCGGCACTGCAATATCCCCATTGTAATTGCGCCACAGCCTTCGCTCGAGCACAAAGCAAAACTCACGACGTGTAAAGGAACGTTTGGAAGAAGGCGAGAGGATAGAGTACCGCGGCTGCAAAGGAGAATCGCGACGCACGAGAGATCAATCGAGCTTCTTTGAAGTCATCGGAAAAAAGAGAGGAGGAAATACAGACGATGGAGACTTGAAGAAGACTGAAACGTGTGACTATCTTGAGTTGCTTCTTTCCCCCCTTTTTTCTATTATTTTTACAGACTTGGCGTTTACCAAGTGACGTGTCAAGTGCCCACGTAATCGGCCTCGTCAACCGTCACCTCATTTCGTATACCATAAGGCAGTAAATTTTCAGTAGCTCTGGTCTCGTTAAAATAAAATTAGGTTGTTTGAGATTCAAATTGGCTATCAAAAGTTCAAGAACGAATGATACATCATAAAACCAAAATACCTTTCTATCTAACTTCTCAATCTTTTATCTGAGCAAAATGTAACATGCAGATTATCTTATTTAGTAAAACTAACAGAAGAATAATCTTTATACATTATCCGATTCACTCCACTCATAAAAAAGAAAAAAACTATTGAATCAGTTTTCCAAGAATATGGCATTATCAGAGTCATGGAAGATATCGATCAAATACATCCTCACACATTAAGCAAGCTAGCCCTCTCATATATTCATGCTGAAAATTTTCGGATTTATGAGCTGGGCAAGAATTAAGTCTATCCATTGAAATCCCGCAAGGAAAATTCAAACCACTATTACCAAATTTAGTTCTGGTACATTGCTCTTCATATATATCAAAAGGGAAGTAGAAACTATATATCATGCTTTTTGATTGATAATTTTAAGCCATAATTCATGCACCCAACAATTCTCTTGGCATCTCAGTAATTTGATGGTAAAGCTTGCATCAACACGGATTTCGATTTGGAATTTACCGAGTAGACATGTAACAAGTTATTCTAGAGCTAGCTCAATCTAGTATGTAGATTTGGCACATTCCTTCATCTCTGGAATGATTACTCTTAATGAATATCATATAGGGATGGAAAACAAGTATATACTTGTATATCGCAAATCTACTTGAAAAATCATTATTCATTATGTAAGATATCGAGCATGAGATACGTGAACGGATGACATCATGCATGTGCATTGAATATGGATTGGCATTTGTGTACAATGAGAACTAAATGCCACACGTGACAAAGTACTACGTCGTGGAAGTTACCTCTTAAACCTCGTTAGGATGAACTGTCAAATCCTTATGTCACGGGCCGATCAATTGGGATCGTGACCGCGCGGCGACTCGGGCGACTTTGGACTACCCAAGCCAAGCCTTGCTCGATCGAACGCTTACCCGCTCGCTTACCCGGATCGTTGAGAGAGAAAGTTTAGAGAGAGGAGCTTTGAGAAGGAATGGAACTTTGATATTACTGAAATGTTGGGTGATTACAAATGAATGAGAACACCCCTTTTATAGTTGAAGGCCTCGGCTTACATCTGTTGATCTATTTTTTATCCGGCGGGTGAGATCGCACCGCCTCAACTACCGACATAATGTCAACTACCGTCTACCAACATAAATAACGGAACGAAAAACTAGAATATGACTCAATGACGGTTTCGGCCGCCCTTGGAAACTTCGGGAAGAAGTCTTGGTGGGAATCCGAGTTGGAGCAGGAGGTCTTCGGGCAAGTCGGGGTCGTCCTCGGGGAACCTCTCGGGTCGACCAACTTTCGGTCCGTGACATTCTCCCCACTCATTCGAGCGACGCCCTCGTCGCTCACAGCTCAGTGGTTGGCCTTCTTGGCACGAGCACGGGCTCTCTTGTTCTTCTTTTGCTTGGTGCGGACGCTCTCATATGATGGACCGCAACTGTGGCATCCAGATTTTCGGGTTCTAATTTCGACTGGATAAATAGGGCCGTTTACGTTCAATTGAAGCCATGGATTGTGAAATTGGGATACAAGTGGGCTACATTGGTAAGGAAAAATACCAATTGGAATGATGAGGTGTTGAATGAAATTATGGGAGTCAATTTTGATTTAATTCAAGAGGAATTAAGGCTCAATTGAAAAGAAAACCTAGCAAAATTCGTATGCCACACTTACCCCACATTTTGGCCTATCTAAAGCTTCTAGAAGGGGCATTTTTGGGCTAGAAATGTGGGTGGATGACAGCCCATGGTGGCCCACGTGCGGATGACATAAGAGAGAGAGAGAGAGAGAGGAAAAAGGGGAAACCGGTTCCCCATTTCTTCCTCGTCGCTGCCTCTCTCCCCTGCATCTTCATCTTCAGCTGCACGACGCCATGGAAGCTGAAGACCAGCGAACCAGCAGGCCGAAGCAGCGATTCCTCTCAGCGCCGTCGCAGCAAGCATCCGGAGCCGGAGTCGCCGCCGTCCGCCTCACGCTCGCGCCTGCCGTCCCCGCTGTGCGACCCAGCCCCTGTTCCGTCTCTGTTCAGCTTCGTTTTGGCCATCACAGGCCATGGTTCGGCCTCCTCCGGCCACGATCCAGCCTCACCGGAGTCCTCTCGCCCTCCACCGGCCTTGTCCAGCTCGACTTAGCCCTGGATCCGTCCTCCATCGCCCCCAACCAGCAGCGCACAGAGAGTGCAGAAATGGGTATTGCAGCAACTGTTTGGCCCGTTTTGGCCGCCTTCCTGAGCCCGGATGCTCGGCCCGCTTTGGGGAAAGTCGATCCTCGCGTGGAGCCCGTCGTTTCGAGTGAGTTTTACTCACTAATGCCTTCTTAGTGCGCTAATTATACTTAAAGGTTGATTAGTGTTAATTAAGTGTAATTAGGTAGTTAGATTAGAATTGATTAGCGATTATTAGTTAATTGCTTTGCATGTTAGTTGTTTGGTTAGTGTAATTAGATAGAGAATTGCCTATAGTATTTATTGGATGTTTCTTGGGATTTTTCCCGTCCCTTATCGGGTGTTAATTAGGCGATTCGGGCCTAATTGGAATGTTTAGGAATTAAATATTAATTTTCGAAATTAATTATTTAATTATTTATTTCTCGGAAATTCAACTGGGATGGCCAGTGACTGGGATTTTATGTTGATAATCGTGGCGCGGTCCGTTTATTTAATTGAGCTTTATATTGTGCTAAATTGAATTTATTGTATTTATTTATTTAATTTTCGAAATTAATTAATTAATTATTTTTCGGAAATTAAGATTTTGATGGCCGACGACCGAAATCTCGTGCTAATTGTCGTGGCGCGGTCCGTTTATTTATTTGAGCTCCACGTTGTATGGAATTGAATAAATTGTGATATTTTAGGGATTTACCCTAAATTGATTGGAATTGATTGCAATTGAATTGTAGATTGGTAAATGGCCAAGTATGTTATTCAGCATTTATAATGCTTTGTTGAGTTGATTTAATTATTTGATTGAGAAATTGTTGGGCATTGGTTGTCGGTATTGATAGTAGATTGGTAATCACTTGAAGAAAACACGTGGGCTCGGTGAATTGGAATATCACCTGGAGAATGCACGTGAGTTCAGTGGTTGAATATGTCACCTTGGCGAAAAGGTCGCCTGAGAGAATGCACGTGGCTCGGAGACTCGGTATGTCGTCTGGAGAATGCACGTGGCTCGGTGACGAGTTTGGCATCTAAAAGGACACGTGGGCTCGGTGAATTGATGCATCACTTTGGTGAGATAGCACCTAAGAGAATGCACGTGGGCCCGGGCATCGTAAAAGGGCACGTGGGCTCGGTGAATTGATGCATCACTTTGGTGAGATAGCACCTAAGAGAATGCACGTGGGCCCAGGCATCTAAAAGGGCACGTGGGCTCGGTGACTTGATGTATCACTTTGGCGAAGAGGTCGCCTGAGAGAATGCACGTGGGCCCAAGGTTCGAGGCACGTGGCTCGGAGACTTGGAATGTCGTCCTTGAAAATGCACGTGGCCTAGCTTTTAGATACTCCTCCGTGGAGAATGATTGGTATGACATGTAATCGACTATGTCGATTGATCATTGTTTTGATCTGATGTTGTGAATTGGTTGATTGAATGGGAATGACCGTGAGTGGTCTTGTTGGCGTGTAATCGACTAAGTCGATTGATCGATGATTCGATCTGAGTGTGATTTGATGTGATTCATTGCCTTGATTTTATGTTGTGAATTGATCGATTGAATGAAAGTGACCGTGAGTGGTCTTGTTGGCGTGTAATCGACTCGGTCGATTTGATCGATGCTTCGATCTGTGATGTGATTGCTTGGGTGCCTATTTGATCTGTGCTAATCTGCAGGTGGAATCTGAGGCCAAGGTAAGTCCTCTGACTCATGTTGTGCATAGGCAGCCCTAAGGTGTATTAGTTTACTAATCGGGTCTTAGGAGGTAGAACTTGCTGAGACATTGTCTCAGTAGTTATTGAATAACCATTTCAGGATCTGGATGAGGAGCCTAAGGAGCATGAATCTGACGAGGAGGTCCTTGTTGAGGAACCCGAAGAGGAGTACGTGGAGGAGGACCCCGAGTATGACATCGAGTACGACCCGGATGAGGACCGAGATCCTGTCCTGTCTTGTCATACCTTGTTTGCATGTGAATAGACGTTAGACCAGAGCTGCGTATATATAGTATTGTAGAATACTATGAGATGCATGTAAAAAGATATAGTTGTGAATTTTCAGTAAGGAAAATATATGGCCTGCTTTTCTATCCTATTGCTTTATTGTCTGGGGAATTATAACTGCTTCCGCATGTGCATATATAAAAGAAAGGGTCGGCGATACATAGTCCTGGGATATCGCATTTTAAAATCGACCAAAAGTAAAGGATGTGTGCGTGCCTGAGGGTCGGGGCGTGACAGCAACCTTCATTGATGAAGTCGGACTTTGCACGCTGCTCGGTCTTCGGCTTGGACGGAGCGTGTGGTGCGCACTCAACCTCAGGGAAGAGCGCTTGGATTGGCATGGCATTTGTTGGAGTAGGATCCAACTTGACCTTCGGCTTCACCTCGGACAGCTTGTTGATGCGCATGACGGCTTTCAAGCTCTTGTCGAGGTGTCGGATTGACGCGATGGTCTTGGTGTCGACCATCCCTTTGATCATTGGGACCGTCGTCGGGTAATCCGGATCGAGGATCACGAGGCATTTGGTCCTCATGTCGATCATGGATCTCACGCTATTGAAGAATTGCATGCCAAGAATGAGATCATAATCATCAAGTGGGATTACCTCGAAATCCATCTTGCGCCTCCAATCGCCAATTTTGACGTCCACATCCGAAGTCGATCCTACGCCACGGACGCCTTCCGAATTGACCGGCTTGAAGGTGTTCCCGGTCGGCTCCACGCGAAGGTTCAAGGCCTTTGCCACTTCCTTCGACATGAACATGTTCGACGCACCCGTGTCGACCAAGGCGTATAGTGTTCGGCCGCACACGTCGACTTGCACGAAGAACATTTCCATGTCCGACGCAACTTCTTTTCCTTTGGTTGGGGACCGAGCTTGGACGGAGTTGATCATCTTCACGGCTCCAAGTCGGATTTGTCGTCTGTCTTCTTTGGACTCCTCCTTTTCTTCCTCGATGGCAAGGAGGGCGTTGATTCGGCCTTTCTTCGGGCACTTTTGGGTCCAGTGCGGACCTTGGCAAATGAAACAAGGAGAAGGCGGGGGTTGATCGAACCTGTTTGCGTAGTCTGTCGGTGGTCTACCCCTTTGAAAGGCTGGCTTGGAAGACCCTTCTCCCCATGCTTTGGCTCGGCCGCTTTGCTCATGCGCGACTCGGGGAGTGTTTCTTCCAGTTTCATCCTCGTAAGGTCGATCCGTCCTCCAATCTCTTTGTCGACTCCTTGGTTCGGTCTTGGTGAGGTCGACGAGCGACTCGGCCACACTCAGCGCACGCGCTAGGCTACTCACGTCCCGCCGCTTCAACTTGAGCTGTGCCCATGGCTTGAGTCCATCCATGAACGCTTCGAGAGCCTCCTCTTCGCTTAGGTTGCGAATCTGGAGTTTGAGCTCGGTGAACTCCTTCACGTACTCTCGGATCGTGCCTCTTTGCTTGAGGTGATGGAGCTTGCTATGGGCCTCTTGTTGAGCGAACTCGGGGAAAAAGTAGTCCCGGAACTCTCGCACGAAGTCGTCCCATGTGCACACAGGATCGGCGCCTCGTCTAACCTCGTCACACCTATTGTGCCACCAAAGCATTGCCGTATCAGACAGGAACATGGACGCGGTTCGTACCTTGATCGACTCGTCGTGTATGTTGATGGCGCCGGAGTATTGCTCCATGCTCCAGACGAAGTTGTCCACCTCCTTGGCGGATCGTTCGCCTTTGAACTCCTTTGGCTTTGGCACCTCAATTTTGGGCACCGCTTGGTTCGGCACAGCACCATTGGTGATGCTTAGTTTGCACAAGGCGAGCTCGGTCTTGAGCTCTTGGATCTCGGCCTTCATGGCTTCGACGTCGTCCCTACGCGGAGCTTCTTCCTCGACCACTTGGACGCGCTCCTTCAACACATCGATCGATGCTTCAAGGGCTCCGTCCTTGTCGTGTAACGGCACGGTAGCTTCGTTGAGGCATGATTTGAAGTCTTCACGGAGTGAACTCTCAACCTCCATGATCCGGTCTCGCACATCATCAAGACCTTCCATGAGTTCGAGCACGGCGCTCTGGACCTTCCCGATCTTCTCATCGAACGCAGCTACCACATCCATCGAGGCGTCTCTTTTCTTTGCACGGCCGCGGTTCTCTTGGACTTGTGCGGCCTCTCCAACCATGACAGCTTCTTGGCTCGACATTCCTTCAAACAGTTGGCGCTCCTTGGTCTCTCGAACGGATCTCTCTTTTGCTATGATACCACTTGTCACGGGCCGATCGATTGGGATCGTGACCGCGCGGCGACTCAGGCGACTTTGGACTACCCAAGCCAAGCCTTGCTCGATCGAACGCTTACCCGCTCGCTTACCCGGATCGTTGAGAGAGAAAGTTTAGAGAGAGGAGCTCTGAGAAGGAATGGAACTTTGATATTACTGAAATGTTGGGTGATTACAAATGAAGGAGGACACCCCTTTTATAGTTGAGGGCCTCGGCTTACATCCGTTGATCTACTTTTTATCCGGCGGGCATCGCACCGCCTCAACTATCGACATAATGTCAACTACCATCTACCAACATAAATAACGGAACGGAAAACTAGAATATGACTCAATGACGGTTTTGGCCGCCCTTGGAAACTTCGGAAGAAGTCTTGGTAGGAATCCGAGTTGGAGCAGGAGGTCTCGGGCAAGTCAGGGTCGTCCTCAGGGAACCTCTCGGGTCGACCAACTTTCGGTCCGTGACACTTACATATTTTTATATATGTACGTTCTTCAAAAATTTGGATGTCATCTTTTTGTTGTTGCTGTTGTTGGGGGGGGGGAAGAAAATCAAAGATGCTCAGAGATGGGGCCATTGGGAAATCAAAAGCGATCATGGAATTCTTCACGTTCAACAATTACGGAAATTCGAATTTGACGGTCAACGCGGGCGTCATTACAGCAACAAAACGAGTACCGAAGAGCCAAGAGTAGCGGCAACAGCCACGAACTAACTCCCCCACCTACGCCGCGTCGCACCCAATCATTTCCCCCAAGAAGCCGATGCGAACCCGTTTAGCCCCTCCGCCCGCTGACCGCTGACCGTCAAAGCCAAAAAGCGAAGAAAGCTAAGAAAGCAAAGAGAGCGAGGGAGAGAGAGAGAGAGAGAGAGAGAGATTGATCGCACGATCCGTTGGACCGGTGGACAATCCAACGGTGCGAAAGACGAGCTGGGAACGGCCCAGCCGGGGGCTCTTCTCTCGCGACAGGGACAGTTTCGTTTTGGCCGCTCAACACGTGTCTGCCCACGGGCTACCGCCGGTGGCACCTATAACGGCGCCCGCAGGAAGCCAAACGGAGAAAACAAACAAAAAACCAAGAGAAAAAGAGCCCCGCCTCCACCGTCGCCTGCCACAACCGCTCAAAAACTCGACGGCGGAAGAGGCCGCTTTTCCCGCTGCTTTTTCCGATTCGAGGGAGCGGGAGCATCATCGATCGATCTATCATGACGGGATGAGGCTGTGGTTTAAGGATCGCAGAGTAGCTTAAGATAAACATGATGAAGAACACGATAATGATTTTTTTTTTTTGGATCTTTTTTTAATATATACGTATTATTCCGAAGGGATTAATCGAGGTGAATTTCGGTATATTGCGGGTTTTCATAGCTATCGAATTAGATATTTTTTCGTTATTATGTTTCAAGCTTGCTTTCTGATTCTAACTTTGGCTCTAAAGTGTTTAAACTGGCCACAAACAATTTTTCCAAAGATGGCTTTGATGGTGTGCGTGTATGCGTGCTAGCTCCTGGAAGCAATGGATGAAATGGTTTGATGGAAATCGATCTAAATGACACGAATAGCAAATTGCTCAGAAATTAAAGTGGAAGTACTATGAATTATTTAAAGGTGCTATGCAGGGAATGAAGGAAATCAAAGCAAAGAACGCTAAACTCAAAGGAGAGCCAAACAAAATTAACTGAAAACAAGATTACGAGGACATTAACATTGCTGGAATTGAAATTAATCACAGTTTGTACAAATGATGCTTGAATGGAGACATTGACATCGACGTTACAACAATACTCAAAGGGAAATCAGCAATAATTTTGGCCGGGTTCGAGCATAATTTCAACATATTTTTTTCCTCTGCATATCTTATATTCATAAGTCTTAAATTCCCTTTGATTATTACTAGGTCGATGTCCATTTCTTAACTTAACTTCTTTTATATATCCATGAGTTCTTAACTGCTTTCATATATCCATAATTTCTCAACTTAACTAAACTTATGATGCTTGAGCATTTCTCGTACTATTTCCACTTATTTTGAATTAAATTAGGTTGAAGACTCTTCCTCAAACTTTGGTGGAATGGTCTTTTATGAGCATCAAAACAAGATTGAACTTGATATAGCTTGGATGTGATTTATTCACCATCGATGTATAGTGACTTACTGTTATACCAAACGACAATTCAGTCGCACAACCAAAGGAGACAAAGTTAACCGAAGCACCAAGGGAAAGAGAACTCTCTACCATCAAAGGATGAAGCATCAAATTGCACAATATATGATCAGCATGTCGAACAAGAACATCCAAATCACTCTATGCGATCTCAGATTGATCAATGATGAAGACAAATTCGTCATTACCATCTCTGGGGCAAAACATCGAACTAGTGGTGATCATGAATGGTGAGGTATTCTACAAATAGGAAATCCTGTCAATCGGCGAGCAATATAACATGAGCAATTTGAGATAACGATTTGAAGCTCTCGGCAAAAGGCAAACACAGAACAATCGTACGATTGAGTCTCGATGAATCGACCGCGTCCTACCTTGGGGAGATCCGATCCGAATGGTTACCTGCTAATAAATGAAGACACTGAAAGGCTTGGAAAATCTTATGAAGACAAAGCTAAGGCGACGAATCGATTCAGCGACGAAATTGCTTGATGAAGATATTCAGCTGCAACTGGCTTCGTTCGGTTCTTCAGCTCTCCCGCACGCACCAAGCGAGGGAGAAAGAGCACGAGAGAAGTTCCAATCAGTGGTGACGAGCGTCCATGCTTTAATCCGTCACGACCGCGGTTACGGTGGCCGGCGAGGGAGATTTGACGGTGGCTGTCACCGATCGGAGATGGTATAGACGATTGATTGATGGTGATGGAGATGAAAGGAAGGGGCATTCTCATCAACACTTCATGTTGTGTATTTCACCAACTATTTATATCCATGATTTAATGATTTAAATATTACAAAATAACATAATCTCGACCATTATGTCACAATATAATTCAAATCAGTCACAAGAAATCACGTATTACTTTTGCAGTAGATTTGATTATATAATTCTTGCATTTATTTGAAATCACATATATCCCAAACAAAGTAAGCATGTAAAAGCATTTCAAATGAATTTTAATTACTAGGAAATCGTATAAATTTCTTAAGATTTGTAGCATTTAGTATTAAATGCTAGGATTTAAAGCTAAAGTACAGCAAAGCAACACAAGAAGTTTAGCAAAATGGTACTGTCGTGTTTACTACATGTAAATAATATCTTTACTTTGTTAAACTTTCGCATATCAGTTTCTTGTATACACATAACGTCATGATATTTGCTAGTACGTAAAGAATTTAAGCCCTTCTAAAAAGTAAGACAATAAATACTTGAGAATTCTTTTCAATTTATATTTAGAAGAGAAGACGTTAATCGATAACTTTTGAATATTTTCATTATCTTAAGTTATGATTTTGTTCATCTATAGTTATGTATGAGCATAGTGTATTCTACATGTATGCATGGGCTGTCTATATAATTTTTCCTTTTTGGAAAAGTTTGAGATGGAAATGCTCGTTGGATTTGCTTAATTAATAATACAAATAACAATTTCTTTTTGGAATGGATCTTTAATCAAATGATTATTTAACAAGAGGAAAAAAAAAAAAGAAACTAAGGCGAGAAACCAGTCCAAATATAGAAAGGGAGCATTTTTATCCGCCCACCCTCGGGCCACAAAAGGAAGAAAAAATAGAAATTGAAAAAAAAAAAACAAACAAACAAACAAACAAAGAAAAATAAGACACACTCGCAACCCTTATCCATGCAGATACCATCAATCACTCACACACATTCACACAAACTCTAATACAAATAACTTGGAAATGACCTGGAATCTTTTCGCAAAACCTCTGCTTTACCTCCTGCAGCAACCCCATGCTGAAGACACATGAGCCAGACATGATGCTCCTCTCCTAATATATTGAGTCTCTCCCTCTATGCATATATTCGAGTTTCTTGCACAATTCCTTCCATCCCCTGCTCCCATAGTACAGTGGATTCCCCCAACTTTCCTCATAGAGCAAAGCTGGATCTATTAATCGATCCTTTTCAATCTCAACCTTCAAAACATCCTCCAGTGGATTGCAATACATCACATATCCCAACTTTTTCATGATTCCACCTGCTACTCTAATATCAAGGCTCAATCGTAGATACCTCTCATCAAATTGATCAAAGTTGACTGCTCCCCCCAATAATCCCCACAACACATTTGGTGTGAAAAATTGAAACCACAAGGAATCCGTATCAAATGAACCGAGAGTTCCCGATAGCTCATTCCGCTTTTGACCATTAACACTTGGTACGGTGTCAAAAGATAATTCCTTTTTTCCATCTTCTACACTGAAGACAACACAGAGAAATAATCCTTCGAACTCTTGTACAAGTCTTGTGAAGCCATGAAAGATATAGTACCGTCTTCAACAAGGACGAACCCCTTTGGCATCTCTCTTTCGGGGCTAAAAGTCCGAAAATGAGACCAACAGCTGGAATAGCAATGCTTCTGTTATATAGGTAAATTGTTAGAAGTATCCAAGTTCATAATTATTTCAAGAAGAAGAGTTTGATTTGTGCATATTCCTAGTAATTCAATTAAAGCTAGAGTTCTATAATAATTAAACATATTGATCCTTGCTTATGTTGGAAATCATTCCCTTGCAAGTGCTGGCCAATAAACATCGCCGATTCTTCTGTATGGATTGTCCTAATTGAACTCCAACTTACTTGTGACAAACTTAACATTATTAAAATAAATTAAAGAAAAAACCTTTACTTGCACTCAAACTAATGAAAAATTGGAAAGGAAAATCCAATGCATGCCCCCTCCACAGACCAGCCTCATCCAACCACTTGCACCTTTTATGTATGCTCTAACTTTATATAAAAGGAGAATCTCAAATCAAATATTCTCTATCAACAAAATTAAATCAAACTGTCCAAGTAATTTGCATGTGGCTAGCAAGGCATGTAGTACAACGGTCCCCTATCATAATAGCAACAAACACCAAAGAGTGAAAAAGGTCTCACGTCAAATTATTGAATTATTATCGTTGTGCAGTTTTATCTTAGTCCTTAGAGTTGATCTAGTACTATTATTTGTGTCAGTTGTTATGATCAACCGTAACATCAAGAACCACGTGTCCATTTGTTCGTTAGATTTTCTAAGATTTCAACTATATTTTTCAATACAGGAATTACGAACATTGGGTCTTCATCATTGCATCAAATTGAGATTTTGTTAAGCTTTATACACATGTGTAGAACCACTTTATATTAAATTTGTTTGTCTGTCTAGAATTTACAGTTTTGCATTATGTTCACCCAATGTACACTTCATATCAACACATGCATATACACACGCACACACTGGGAGGGAGGGAAGGGGGGGGGGGAGATACCTCGATTGGAAAATCAACCATCTTCAATCCTTTTTTCTTCGTTTTACTTGAACTTTCTTCCTTTGTGCTCATTGGATTATCTTCATGCAAAACCTCGTAGAATAAAGCTGGATCTAGCAATTGATCGTCTTGAAGCAAAACCTCCGAATCATTGTCTAGTGGCTTGCATATTAGTCGAAATCCACACTTTTTCACAAGTAGTTCGTTATGTTGACCATAGGTAGAATTGCATACTCTAATGCTAATGTGGAAATGAGTCGGGTTATTTGGACCAAAATGGTCTACTATCCACAAATCCTTTGATTCCATATACTCAAGCCACACATGATCCAAATCAAATGACTTGAAAGACCTATCATGTTTTGTGCCTTTGCAATTAACATATCCTATAAGCTCAAATGGGAAAATCGGACTTGGGTGATTTGGCCTTGCTTCCACTTGAAATACAACACAGAAAGCTACTCCTAGGATCTTTTCATATAAGTCCTTTGAAGCCACGAAAGATATATAGCCCTTTTTATTAGGCAGCAACCACTTTGGCATCTCTCCTCCAGGTAGAACAACTCGACAATTTGTTTGGCAATGAAATTTCTGTCATAGATGATGACTGTTAGATAGTTTTTTTTTTTAAATTGGCACCTAAAAGGAGGAGTTTCAAAGAGTTTAGTGGTAGTCCTGGATTTTTAGATATAGTTAGAGATAGTATTACAAAGATTTTTTTTTTTTGGGTACTTAATTGGTGGAAAAGGGACATGTATTGTTGAAGATTTTGTAACTGGATGAATATGTATTATTGAAGTTTTTCATTAGGTGTTGACACCTAATTTTGGAAAAATAAAATTGCATTTTGAACAAATAAAAGGAAGAAAAAATAAAAATGGGGAAGATTGATTTGATTGATTATGCATGGAAGTTTGAAATTCTGATGAGTATTCAGATTTTGATAAATGTAGAAACAATTGAAAAATCTGGCAAACAAAGGGCAAGAATTTTGCAAAATGGAAGAAATCTAAGCAGGATCGAGCTGATTGCGAAATTATGCTCTGATTTACAGCTTTGATTTAATGCGACAGAAGATGGAAACTCGAAAAATGCCATACAAAGCCGCCGTTCGGAATTAGTATAAAAGAGAGTTTCATTTTTTGTATGAATGGGGATTCAGAAAAATTTTCAGACGTGCGAAAAAATTGAGAGAGATTTCGTGAAAAGAGTGCGAAAAGAGAGAAAGAGGGGATAAGTACACTAATGGTGCCAAAAGTTGTGTACGGCGCTCACTTTGGTGCCAAAAGTTTCCGTCGGATCACTTAAGTGCCAAAAAATTTGAAAAACGCTCACTTTGGTGCCAACTCCGACGAAATTGGCCGGAAATCCGACGTGGCCTTTTTTATTAATTTTTGATGCCGACATGGCTCGTCGGAGAGCTGAGTCAGCATCCAAACACCAAAACGACGCCGTTTGGTGTCTCCCCCAATTCAAAACCCTAATCTCCGGCCGTCGCCGTCCTCGACGGTCCTTGCGCTCGGCGGCCACGGCTTCGACCCCGACCTCGACCCCAACCGCGGCGATGGCCACTCAATGGCAGCGGCTCCGACCTCGACCCCGACCCCGACCCCGACGATGGCCACTCGGCGGCCGTAGCTCCGACCTCGACCTCGACCCCGACCGCGACGATGGCCACTCGATGGCCGCGGCTCAAACCCCGACCCCGACCCCGACGATGGCCACTCGACGGCCGTAGCTTCGACCCCGACCTCGACCCCGACCTCGATGATGGCCACTCGGCGGCCGCAACTTCAACCCCGACGCGGCCACGGCTTCAACCTCGCCGAAACCCTAATTTCTTCCCCATGTGAGCTAAACGGCGTCGTTTCCATGAAGCCATCCACGTAGGACGGCAAACGACGTCGTTTTCTTAAGGAGGACCGAAAACGACGTCATTTAAAGGCTTATCAATTTTTTTTATTTTAAAAATCATTTTGGCCGGAATCTTTCGCCGGAGGCCGGAATCTTTCGCCGGTGGCACCAAAGTGAGCGTTTTCCTCCGATTTGGCACTTAAGTGATCCGACAGAAACTTTTGGCACCAAAGTGAGCGCCGTACACAACTTTTGGCACCATTAGTGTACTTATCCCGAGAAAGAGAGAAAAAAAAGCTTTCTCCCTTGTCTATCTTCAGTAAAAAGAGGTTTTTTTTCTTTTCCTGACAAATTGCAGAAAAAAGGAAAAGTCAGTAGAGAGGGTACAGGGAGACGTGAGAGAGACGTGAGGGAAGAAAAAAGAAGAAGAAAGGAAAACGCTACGGTGTCGTCTTCCCCAAAAGGGCTCCCGACCGCGCCCGGTGTGCCCCCCACCGTACACCGCGCCAGCACCGCCCCCGCCGAGCGCCACCGCCGTCCACCACGCCAGCACCGCCTCCGCCAAACGCCACCGCTGCTTCGCCGGTCTCTCCGGATCCGCTGCCCGACGACCACCGGAGACCACACTGCCCCTGCTCGCCTCCGCCCGACGCTCAGCCGCCGCTGCACCATTGTCCCTACCGTGACTCGGCGTCGCCGGAGCTCGCACCGTCGCTGCCTCCCGATCCGCCCGCGACGCCGCCCGAGAAGTCCCGCCGCGTCCCCGCCTCCACCCGACGCCCGAAGCTCGCGCCGCCCGACGCCGCTTGGGCCGAAGCCCACCGCGACCAACAGCCCGGCACCGTCATCGGCGCACGTGAGACCGCTCGCCGCTGCCTCTGCTCCGGCCGACAGCAGCCACGCCTCCGCCCCAGCCGCGAGGCAGCCCCTGCGCGCTGCTCAAACTTCCCTTCCAAGCGACGTTCACGCTGCAGTCCCTATTCACTGGCGCCGACTCGTTCGCCGCCGGTGCGCCCGCTTTGTGCCTTCTCACCGGAATTCCTCGCCGGCGACTTCCCGCACGAACTCCAAACCGGTTGCCAATTTCGGTTTGGGAGAAAAAATAAATAATTCAAATTAGGTAGATTTAATTTATTTTATTATGCAGATTTATTTTATCTATATTTTACTTAATGTATCTTGTTTTCTTTATTTGAAATGTTTCCCTATGCATAACTAGAAATTATGACCATACCACTCGATTCGCAACCGCACCTAAATTTTTTATTTCATCTATAAGGCTTTAGATGAAATAATTAATTAAGCGGGATTAAAATTGATATTTTGATCTTTAAGGCTTAAGATCAATTTATCGATTTTACTAGCGAAATATTATCCATTGATTTGAGCGATGTGTGATTCTCTTTGGTCTTGATTGCTTTATTTATCTTGAAATATGTTTGAGCTAGAATATTGCATGTTTTAGAGTTATCTATATATTTAGGTTAAGCATTCTATTTATCATGAATTTTCAAAAAGAAATATAAAAAAAATCAAAAATCAAAAAACCAAAAATCAAAAATCAAATCAATCCATCTAGGTTGCTAGATTTTAATTTGAATTGCATGTTTAATTATTTGACAATTATTAGTTTCGAAATTAATAAAATAAGAACACAAAAAAGGTCATCATGCATATGTCATGTAGAATTAGGACATTCTTTACACGTCATTGCATATTAGAATAAATTGCATGCTTATTTAGAATAAAAACCATGTGCACGTCATATAGAATTATGTTCATACAATGCACGTCATTTAGTGATTTTTGTTAGGTCCATTTAATTAGAAATTGTCAGTCATTAGATTAATTTAGATTGCATATTTAAATGTTGCATTTCTTTAATTTTGAATCTCATAGAAAATACAAAAAAAATATTTAGAATAAATCATCTCATGCTTAGGATAGACTACATGCTTAGTTATGTCATATTGCTTAGGTCATATAGCTAAGTCATATTGCCATGTCATATCATCTTAGATTAGTAGCACGCATTGCATGATTATCATTAAATAAGTGAAAACAAAAAGAGAAATTGCGTGTTAATTAGAAATCATATTTAGGATTGTTAATGTGAATTTTAAACTAACAACGCAGATGCTTTCGTTACTTTGAGGTAAGTTTTTGTGATTTATTTATTGTTTATCTGGGTGTTAAATTGGTGGTTTGTGTACCCGCATGATCACCTTACATGTTAGGAAAATAGACTTAAAATCAATCTAAACTGCCTGCAAAAACATTTTTTGAAAATAAAAGAATGGTACCAAAAGGGCATTAGAGAAATCTAATGTAACCAAGTCCCCGTACCCATAGTCTCTGGTTCGTAGGAGTAAAGTGAAACTCCCGTTACTTTACTTGGGTTTCTAATCGACCCACCAAAAAATAGATTAGTGGCGACTCCTAATTAAAAAAATCGCATGTTAAGAACTTGAATTTAAGTCGCGAATTGGTATGGGCTTGGGAGAGCCCGAATTAAGTCTAGGCTTAATAATCCATTTAACCAAATTTTAGGTGGTTCACACCTCGAAAAATTTAGGTCTCGACATTAGGCAATCCTTGTAATCCAACAACGAACTAGAGTTCTATAAATAAAGAGAATATCCTTTGCATTGTCTTATAGCAACCTCCACTACATGTTTGCATAATCACTTCCTATATATTTTCTTTCTTTCTTTCTTTCTTTCTTTTTTTCAATTAGCCCACCATTACAGGATTTTTAGCCTTTTGTAATGCACAAACACTCAATGCGGCCAACATGTACACTACTCCATATTAATATGAGAGAGAGAGAGAGAGAGAGAGAGAGAGAGAGAGAGAGAGAGAGTCTAACCTCAAGCTTGGGGAACCCATTATGGACTGGCTCTCCACTTGAATATAACTCAACATCCTCAATGTCACATATGTTGGAGGGAATTCTAGTTAGAGATTTGCAATTATTTGCCTCTAGTCTTCTCAATTTCCCTGGAATCTTGGGGATCTCTTGTAGTTGTTGGCAATACGAAACCTTCAAATCTTCTAAGTTATTTAGTCTCTCGCACGAAGGAAAGTTACTAAAATTGTTTCCATACAAATCTAAAGTTTGTAAGCAAGGACAGGAAAGATTTTCTAGGAACTCTACTTCTGATAGATTGCAAGATATGAGGTTCAACCATCTTAACATAGGAAATCCCGTTGTTGTATGTGGTTCACTCAAATCCTCCTCCTCCTCCTCCTCTTCCTCCTCCTCCTCCTTTGGAAACTTGATTAGTTGTGAGCAGCCACTGAGTTGCAGGACTTCAAGATATTGCAACTTGTAAATGCTAGATGGAAGGATTGCTAGTTTCTTGCAATCAAATAAATACATCTTCTTGAGAGAGACAAGATTTTTTATGGATGTAGGAAGTTCTTCAATCCCGTGTAGATCAATTTCTTGCAAGCTTTTGTTCTTATTTGGAATATCAGGGAATCTTCGCAATTTAGAGCAATCTTCTAAATTCAACAACCGTAACTTAGGGTGATTTGCCACTGAATCATGGACACGCTCCAAGTTTTTGCACTTATAGAGATACAATTCCTCAAGATTTGGAATATAAGAGAGGTTTGGCATACAAACCAGTGACTGGCATCCACCCAAGTTAATGAACGTCAATTTTTTAAAGTCCTGAAAGAACAATAAACCAACTTGCATAGACAATCCAGAACGATCAAAGAAAAAAGTGAGATATATGTTCATTTCAAAATATGGCTGTGATTTTGAAACAAAAACCACTTGATCATAATTGAAGCCACATGTGATCAGAATTCACTAGATCATATGGTTTATATAGAGCACATCCCGTCACCTTATAAAATGAGTTTAGTATGTAATCCTCATAAATTCACGAACACTTGTAATTTCACTATGCACCGGAATGGCGTGGCCACTTCCACTACGTATATGTGCAAAAACAATACTGGTGATTTAGGGAGAGAGAGTGTGTAACCTTAAGTAGGAGCACATGAGCCACGATCATTCCTTTGCCAACTGATTCATCACATGTATTTAAGCTAACATCTGGAATCTTATGTAGAGATTCGCGACCACCCACCTATAGATCCCGTAGAGGAAGTGGAAGGTCGGAAATCTCTTCTATTCATCACTTATTAAGAAGTGGTGATTGGTTGATCGTTTCTTAAAAAAGAAGACATATTTTGTATGCCTGATCGGTCATAAACATAACAAAAATATGAAAAATGATACGGTCCACGCTGTCTTGTATAGTCTTTTGTTTAGAGCTAGATATAAAATGGCGTAGTGTAAGAGCTCAAAGTTTACTATATCATAATAAATACAATGACCACATTTATACCTTGCATTTGTATACAGAAATAAATACAACCACCACATACTACCAATTCTTGTTTGAGTCCTCTTGTCAATTAAAAACCGCACAAATATTTATTTTTCAATTTTAAATTTACAATTTTTTTTATAATATCACCAATTAATATTTGAATCACAAATATTTTTTTCTAATGTTTTGAAATTATCAATTGTTGTAACAATCTATGAATGTTTATTTGCCAACTTATTAACTTGTTTAAATTACCATCTCTTTCGGAAAATTACCAGCTATTATTTAAGTCCAGTTACCAACATCTATTAGATTATTTGTAGCAATTAAAGTCACTTCTATAATTCAACGATATCTATTTTTTGAAGCTATGGAGGAGTTGAACTAACTCTTATACTAAATTACCTGCCATACAAAAATTACCAACTAATCCAATAATTTACCAACAATTATATGCAGAGTTTATTTAAGAACTCTTACATGAAACTTCAATGAACATATGAGTTAGTTATCAATGTTTATTTGATTGTTTCAAAAGTTCCAACCATTCCGATAATAAACTGAAATTTGTGGGAATTTACCAACTGAAAAAGGCAGATAACTCATATCCGAAATTATCAACTTTTATTTGAGTTAATTACCAACGTTTATTTAATTGTTTAAGAAGTACCCACTGTTTCAATAGTTTACCAAGTTTAATTTGGAAAACTCTTTTATGAAATTACCAATTCTGTTGAATATTACCGACATCATTACAATAATTTACCATCACTTATTTGTGGTGATTAAGTTAGACACTATTATTTGAGTCACTTACCAATTTTTATTTGGTTGTTTCAAAAGTATCAACTATTCACATCATTTACCGCATTTGTTTGGGGAATGTTTCAACTTGTTTAATTATAATAAAATAAAGTTGCCAAATAGACACGAATAACAACCGGTAATTTTTGTAAGAGTTGATAACATCTGCAATTTAAATGTTGTAAATTATTAAGTGGGGAAGTGATTTCGAAAAAATTAAATAAATGTCAATAGCTGAATCACATAAGAGCTAGAAAAACTAAACTAGATGGTAACCTAACGCGTGAGGAGTTGGAAAATCACTTAAATTAATATTGTTAACTTGCTATAATAGTTAGTAACTTTAATACGATGGTAACTCTAGCAAATAGATATTGATAGCTTCTTGGAACAATTGATAATTTGAATACAATCAAATAAGAGTTAATAAATAAACTCAAATAGAAATAATTCTTCATAAAAGTTAGTAATTTTGGCATGTTAGTAAATTGCCCAAGTAATATTGGTTATTTACAAAAAAAAGTTTGTAATTTAAAATTATTAAGTAATTGTGGTACTTCCACAGAACTTTTGCTGCCTTACTAACACGTTTCCAGGCTATATAAGTGTTGTTATTTTCATAAAAATATTGGTAACTCATTAACATGTGACGCAAAATAAGTTGCCGATCAAAATTTAGTTACCAAATATTTTGAAATTTACAACACTTTTAAGAAATCATTAGCATGAAAGAGTATTCTATTTTTTCACGCACGGTTATGTAGAAATTTGCATTACATAATGATGCTGCTACTTCTTTAGAATTGGGTTTAATAATTCAAACAGAACGATAACTTTTTCTCTAACGTTCTTTTTCTTTTTCTTTTTCTTTTTTGTACTTAATTACGAATATAGCTTCTTCTTCTTTAAAAAAAAAAAAAATTCTAATATGAGATGGAGCAAGCTCAATCAAATTGATAAAGATTGTCTTCGAATTCGTTAAATTTCATTATACATTCTAATATTTTATCTAGTACACTACTTGAAACTTAACAAGTAAAGGAGATTTACCTATTACCACCCAAAGGATCATAAAGACGTGGCCACAATTCTCTATATGAAAGGATCTTTAAAATTATTTGGACTATTACCAACTATATATCAAAAACGTACAAATCAAATGAAACGTTTCATGGTACATTTTGAGCACATTCAGCATTCAAATGTTAAATTACATACTAAGAAGTTTTTGTTTCAATTTTCAGCTCAGACATGATGGTTTGAGCTCAGTTGTGGCGTTTTTCATATATGTATGAATTTTTTTACTTTTCGTCCCAGTAACTTTTTTTTTAATAAAGTCCCTATATTTTTAAATTTTCTAATCAAGTTCTATTTTCAAAAATCGTGTAATCAAACTCTCTAGTATCAAATCTAAGCCAAATTTAGCTGACGTCCCCGTAATGTGCTGTGGATTTATTATTGCACATACATAGTGCACTCTTAGAATTAACTTAAAGCGAAAGCTAGTCAAACAGCTTATGGCATCTCCCACCATTCACTATCCACAGGGGGTTTACACATGGGCAATATTCAATCCGCATCACACTCCGGCGTTCTCTGAAGGCCGCGTCTATTGAATTTGCCTGGATTTGATACCGAAGAGACTTGATGATACAATTTATACAAGGAGAATGACTTGACTGGGAAAATCAAAAAACAGTTGAAGCACATGTAGATTGATAACCTACATTTCACGCTTTGACATGTGTCTGAAGCAATAAATAGTTGTAGCTATTTTCCCTAAGGACAATATTAAACATCATCAGATTTATTACTTACTAAGTAATGAAAAAAGGACCACATAAATGCGCACCTTAACTTGTCCCAGCCCTTCTTTGATGTTGCTACCCCGCATATCAAGCCCAACTAAATTCTCTGAAGCATCTCTAAAGTTTGGAGTAGAGGCACAATGAGGCCATTCAAACCATTTTAACCCATCAGGGAGATGGATGGGATCTTGGCAAGAATTATCTACATTTTGCAGAATGAGCAACCTCAACTTTCTCATGTTTGTGAGAGCATGAGGACCAATATGCATCTTCTCTCGCATGGATAGCTTCAAAACTATGGCTTTTATCTTTTCAGTCCCCTGGATATGTATTTGAATAAATTTAGGTTACTTTGTAACTACAGTAAACAAAGTCAAAGATAAAAATACAATATGAATTGTCACACTAACAAGTCTTACCCCATTTCTTGATAGAACATCAAGAACATCACGAAGCGAAGCCATAGCCTACTGCGCTTTTCGGGGTAATCTTGACACTAGTCTTTAACTATTTCCATACCCATTGATTGCATTAAATCGTGCATTTGCAAGGTCCCATACTCTTCACTAATTAAGGAGCGCTCAATGAGACGTTGTTGACACCTAAATTTTGACGATTTAGTTTATTTATTTATTGCATAGGAAATTATGAGTTAAACTTTATAGCATATAGATTTATATTTGCATTTATTTTGTTATTGGCATTTTATTTATCGGATCAGTGCGAATGGATCCAAATTAGTTGGACTAAGCCCACGAAGCAAGCTGGTTGGCCCAAGCCCATGTGTTTCAATTATCTCGTGAAAAATAAAAAAAAATTTGAAATTATTCCGGGATATGAATCTTTTGGATGGGGCACAAGTGTGAAAAAATATTGCGACTTATCTTTTGCGAGATTTGGGATTTTCGAGAAAATATTCATCGTAATCTTAAATCTTTATAAATAGTGATCGGTTGGTGAAAATGTATCGCAGATGTAGATTTGAAGGGGAAATCGAAAGCTTATCTCTTACCCCTATAAAAGCAACCGTGTACGATGACCAAAGGAGGGACTTCTTAGAAAAAAATTCAGAAAAAAAGGTCAAAAGAGAAGAGCAGAAAAAAGGAAAAAGCTTCTGCAGAAAAGAGAAGTACAGAGAGAAAGTGACGTGAGAGGAGACAGGAGGAGAGAGAAAGAAATAAAAAAGAAGAAGAAGAACTGTTCTTCTTCCCCGGTGGGTTCGACTGCCGCCCGTGCTGCTGTCCTCTGGACGCCGCCGCTTCGCCCCACCGACGCCGCCGATCTCGCTCATTGACACCCCCGAAAGCCCGACGCCGCTGCGCCACCGCGAGCACTGTTGCCGCACCTTGCCTACCGCCGCCTGCAGAGCCCTCGCCAACGCTCGCTGAAGCCGCGCCAGATCCGGACGCCCACCCAGCGTCGCACCACCTTGCAGCAGCCTCCGCCCGACGACCCGCGCCACCACAACGTCGAGCCTCGCCGTGCCTCCTTCGCGAGCAACCCGCGACGCCAGCCCAGCCGTCTGTGACTCCCCTTGTCGACGCCGCTCGGATCCAAACCCCGCACAGCACCCGCTGTTCGCAATCGGCAGTGACTCGCGAGTCCCCTTTCCGAACTCCGCCACCTGCTGCCGCCGGAGTTTCTTCCCTGCCATACCTCTGATCTGCTGCCCCTCACCGGAGCCGGTGACCAGCCGCACGGACACGAAGCTTGAAAGGGATAAAGGAAAAAAAAATCATTTAGGTAGTTCCTTTTTTATTTACTTTATTTATATATTTATTTTTTTAATGTTATTCTCACTTATTTACTTTTTTCCTTTAGTAGGATTATCCCTAAATATGTTCCAACATGAAAGTGCCCCCTCAAGCAAGGGATTGATAGTCCGATTTTCGCGCCCGAAATCCGACTCGCAATCCCTTATAAAAATGACAATCCAATCTCAAGCCCGAGATTTGATTTGCGATTTAAAATTAAAATTGGTCAACCCGATCTCATGCGCGAGATACGGTTCGCCAATTTTTAGATATCAATATTATCTTGCTTGATTTGATATCGTGTGTTTGGATCAATTTTATTTTCATTAAATAAAAAAATCAAAAAGAAAAATCCGTAAGGACTAGGTTTGTTTTTGTTATCTTGCATATTAGGATTGCAATCTTATTATGAATTTTTAAATAAAAAAATCCAAAAAGAAAGTGCATTCATTTAGGTTGTTAGTTTTTATTTGAATTGCATGTTAATTATGTGTTAGCTTTAATTTCGAAATTAATTAAAAAAACCATAAAAAAATCATTGTGCACATTAGATTAGAATTGCATGCTTCATTTTAAATTTAGATCATCTTTTTAAAGATAAATGGCATTTTAGATTTAGATAATGTCTTAGTTTAAATTAGGATTTAATATGACTTAATCCCTAGTTTAAATTAGATAGAATCTTAATTTAGCTAGATCATTTGAAATTTCATAAAATTTGTCTTAGGATAAATTAGTTGCAATTTCTAGGATAGATTGCATTTTTTAATAAAAAATGTCATATGCATATGTCATGTAGAATTAGGGCATTCTTTGCACGTCATTGCATACTAAGATTGCATATTATTGGTTTAGATAATTTCTCCTAAATAGGTTGCATGCTTATTAGGAAAATAAAAATCATGTGCACGTCATATAGAATTAGTTTCATACAATGCACGTCATTTAGTGATTTTTGTTAGGTGCATTTAATTAGAAATTGCCCGTCGTTAGAATTAGGTCATTAGATTAATTTAGATTGCATATTTAAATGTTGCATTTCTTAAATTTCGAATCTCATAGAAAATACAAAAAAATTATTTAGAATAAATCATCTCATGCTTAGGATAGATTACATGCTTAGTTATGTCATATTGCTTAGGTCATATAGCTAAGTCATGTTGCCATGTCATATCATTTCATGTTAAATTAGTGGCATGCATTGCATATTGCATGATTTTCATTAATTAAGTGAAAACAAGACAAAAAAATTGCGTGTTAATTAGAAATCATATTTAGGACTCTGATGTGAATTCTAAATTAACATTGCGAATCTTTCGTTGCTTTGAGGTAAGTTACGCATCATTTATTCATTTGCTTTCTTGAGTGTTAAATTGGTGGTATGCGCACATGTATGATCACCTCACATTTTAGGAAGTTTATTTAAAATCAATTCAATTGCCAAACATTTTTGAAAATAAAAAGAATGGTACCGAAAGGGCATTAGAGAAATCTAGTGTAACCAAGTCCCCGTACCCTTAGTCTCTGGTTCGTAAGAGTAAAGTAATTCTCCCATTATTTTACTTAGGTGTCTAATCGACCTACCATAAACTGATTAGTGGCGACTCCTAAATAAAATCAATTTGCATGTTAAGAATTCGAACCTAAGTCGCGAATTGGTATGGGCTTGGGAGAGCCCGAGTTAAGTCTAGGCTTAACAATCCATTAGCCAAACCCTAGGTGGTTCAAACTCCCCGAAAAAAATTGGTCGCGACAGCTTGGCGACTCCGCTGGGGACTTAGAGTTGAAATTCTTAGTGGACTTAGGCCAATTTTCTTTTTTGAAAAGATGCTTTTGTTTGGCAGCGAGGATTCCAGGTATGTCCCTAACATTTAGGTGTTAAATGTTCTTGCAGATTGGGAGGTATAAGGGGAAGTGTTTGCTAACCTTTGTTATGCAGGGAGGTGTAGGAATGTATGGTTTACTTTCATATATGAAGTGTTGCTTGATATAAATTGTCATGCATGCCTTGCATTTATCACTACACTTTGCACACACAACCTGCCGCCGGACCTGGGCCGCATTGGATAATTTAGGATGGTATTGAGATGGATACCACTTCGACCGCATGCTCGCGGTACGAGTCGCCCATCTCAATCCCGAAATTTCTTTCATGGTGTCAAGAGTACCTACCTCGGTCCGCATGCCCGCGACCTGGGTCGGCTCTTTGACCAAGCCGAAGTCATGAGGACCCGACATAGTCCACACGCCCGTGGCTAATCTGATCATCCTTGTGGCTTCACTTTGATAAGCCTTATAGATTAGAAATCGAGCCTCACATTTCATGTGCATGTCTATGTGATTGCCATTAATTTCCCTTGGTGAAGTAAGTCTCCTATCTCTATACTATGCGATTTACTTACTTTGTCATGATTTTTGTCTGTCCATGACAATCTAAGATAGTCATTTGATCTAATTCCTTTCAAGAATGAAATGAGGAAATTGCCATGCAATAAATCATTTGGAAAATAAAAACTTTGGAGAATTTGTTTTCAATTCATGCTTAGGAAATTTGATTTTACTAGGATGTCTATTTTTCTAGCTCTCTTTAGGAAATTCCCTCCTTGTAAGAGCTTTTCATAAATGAAAAAAAATGGAAAAATCGATTAGATCATTGTCATGGATCGACTTTCTATTTATACTCATGTTTACATGTTCCCGTTTATTTGAATTAGGTGAATATGGAACGATCCCGCTCACCCATCTGTTCATGATTGAGAGTTAAAATGACGGATCAAAAAGAGCTTATCTCGTCAAGCAAAAATGCTGCAATCTATCTTTAGTGAGAAATTGCAACTCCAAGAAGAGAGCCAAGAAGACCTTTTGAATCTTCTCATTTTCCTGAGGTAGTCGAATTTGATGCCATCATGAAGAGGGTAGCGACACATCTAGATGGAAGAATATCTGACTTGAGGAGTTCATATCACAAGATCAAGGAGGGTGAAGAATTCAAGTACACATGATTCATGGTCCTAAGTTGTTCTATTTCCTCATTTAATTAGGGAGCATTACTTTCTTGACCCGATAAGAAAGCATCTGAAAAAGGCACATCAGGGCCAAACAAAGTGTGCTCCATTTCCGTGCTTGACAGAATTTTCATTCTTGCCCATTAAATGAGGGGCAAGTTAAAAGAGAATCATCCATCTTGGATGAAATGGATACATTGTGTTCATGAACATAATCAATTTTGGAATTGACACTCGTTCTTTTCCTTGCAGATGACGAATTAGGGGCACTACATATTCTAGTAGTGACATAATTGAGATAGAATCTCGATCCGAGCCAAAATGGTTGTGCAATTTGAATTTATTTTAATGTTGCATAGTATCCTATTCATGCACGTTGTTTTGTGCAGGGGAAAAAGCAAGATTTCATCAAATCAAAGATCGGATTTTCATCATCGATTGATCAATTTGTATGTTTATTCCCTTTCGATAGAGGCAATCTAGGGACATCCATTGCCGAGGCAATCCCTTCATGGGACAATTCCTTGAATGAATGCTTGAAATCATGTTTGAGTGTAGTAAATTGTTTGTTTTGAGGTCACAAACGCTTTTTATGCTTAAAGTTGCTAAAATCTTTTGAAAAGAAAATTTTCATGTTGATTTAGCTCACCAATTTCATGTGGAGATTTGTCAAGATAGACAATTTAATGGAGTGACATCAATGCTTAAGAATGCTGAATGAGACGTGTCAGTATGATGAAAGGCAAGCCTTATCCTATACACAGTCCCCTACTTATACACTTGTGGATATTTTTTTCAAATTATCCCTGTCAAGAACCACCCCACATCGGGGCAAATTGGAGGGTAAGACGATACCATAAGGTGGAGAAAATGGATTGAAATTTTCTTGCTCTCACTTGCATCAATCTTCAAGTCATGCTATTACATTGAATTCATGTGGTAATTTAAGTGCCTTAGGATGACGAAGAGCATTTCTTTCTCTATCCTACATACTTATATCCTTTGCATAGCCCACTTGAGCCTACAATTTCATTTCTTTTAAACCTAGTTGGTGATCATCCTCCCACACTAAGGCAGGGCAAAATGCAGATGAAGACTCTTGAAAAGTTCGAGTGTCATTCAAAGTGTAATTGCTTGACACTTGCATTGTGCGCAAGAATTGAATTCAAAATAGAACTAAGGGGCATGAAAAAGCAGTGTGCCTGGTAAAAGCAAGGCCAATGCCCATGAAAAAAAGTGAAGAAAAAATGAACAAGAACTAGGGGCATGAAAAAGCGGTGTGCCTAGTAAAAGCAAGGCCAATGCCCATAAATGAAAAAAAAAAAGAGTCAAGATAGATGACTGTCAATTGCTAGAATTAAATCCCAATGGAGTAATACTCAAAGAGCTCAAATGTTGAGTTTTTACAATCAATGGGGCATTTCATGAAGACAATCCCTGATGGTGAACAAGAAAACTGATGGCAATCCCAAGATGATCATCAACTCTCACCCTTAACACATATTTTGAGCCTAATGATCATGTCATTTCTCAACCCATGAACCTAACCTATGTTACGTCCCTTACAAAGTCTCTTCAGATTAGGGCACTTGAGTTAACATAGAGGTTCACATGTTTTAAGCATCGCTCGAAGAAGTGCGAGCAAGATTATTTCTTTTTCATTTTGCAAGGTTCTTGACTTGTAAACCCGGAGATGATTACAAGACAGTTTTTTCAATAGCCTTGACTCAAAGAGTCCCATTTGTTAAGCCATTGACCAAGCCCACACTACGGTCCCTGTCAAAGACCTCTCAGATTGGTAAGGTCGTACCGCTTGCGAGAATACTCGGACCCATGTCGATATGATAAAATTGAGTGATTCTCATAAAATAGCCATTCTAAATGAGAGTGAGTGAAAGTCCTTTCTAACCGAAAGTCTCTCATTTAGTATTCTTAAGAAATCCATGTCATGAGTGAAGATTGTCTTAAATGATAATTCTCTCCAGTGGAAATTTGGGTGATGCAAAGGTCATTATGCATAAACCCCGATTGAGTTGATGAAAACTTCATTGAATTTTGAAATGTGCATTCTAGAATAACTTAGATTGTCTATCTCTTTGATGAATGCATATCAGTTTTTGCTCTAATTCATGTCTGACAGGTAATTCAAGTTCCTTTCAGAATGTTTCATGATATTAGAAGACGAGAAACCTCCATCAGGAGGTGAAAGACCTCCACAGGATATCTAAATATCCCCAAGAATTAGAGATATCACCAGGTAAGTATATCTCTACCTTATTCTAAAATACTTGTCATTGTGCAGGTATTCTCTCTTAAGTGCATCGACACTTGACTTGGTCAAGCTATCCAGTTTTATCGACCTGGCGTGCTTTTGTAGCCCAGAGTCCCTTTTAAATCGACACTCGACTGAGTTGTCCCCCAAAGTTTTTCCTCTAGACTCAATCTGATTAAGGCGACCGAAGAATGGTTCGGGTCCTGGTCAATTGATCTCTGTTGCAAGGTTGGGCGACCGAAGAATGGTTCGGGTCCTAGCCAAGCAAAACCTCGTTTAGGCGACCGTAGAATGGTACGGGTCCTAGACAAAACCTATTTCCCTATTCAGGCGACCGTAGAATGGTACGGGTTCTGGAAGGTAAATCCTCGTTTAGGCGACCGTAGAATGGTACGGGTCCTAGACACAACCAAACACTGTCATACTAGGCGACCGTAGAATGGTACGGGTCTGGGAAAGCGGTTCCTTACAAAAAATTTATGCCGTCTTGGGCGGCCGTAGAATGGTACGGGTCCTGGGAAAGCATTTCCTTACAAAACATTTCTGCCGTCTTTGGGCGACCGTAGAATGGTACGGGTCCCAGGGAAAACAGTTCCTTATAAAACATTTCTACCGTATTGGGCGACCGTAGAATGGTACGGGTCCTAAGAAAGCAGCTTCTTTCTGCCATACTGGGCGACCGTAGAATGGTACGGGTCCTAGGAAAACAGCATCTCCACAAAGTCATGTTACTATTCTAGGCGACCGTAGAATGGTACGGGTCTTGGACAAGTAACACCCACAACCTCGAATTACTCTATCCTCCTCGAAGGTAAGTTATTTCAGGTAGGTTCATCTATCATTTGCATTAGCATTTCCATGCATCATATAAATTGCATTAAAAAAAATGGAATTCATTTTCCGGAAAAAAATTATCCATTGCATACACATAACCCAAAATTTAGATCTCAATTTGTCTTTGAAGGCAACCTCTTCGAGCTCACCTTCAAAGAGGGGCAACTGTTGACACCTAAATTTTGACGATTTAGTTTATTTATTTATTGCATAGGAAATTATGAGTTAAACTTTATAGCATATAGATTTATATTTGCATTTATTTTGTTATTGGCATTTTATTTATCGGATCAGTGCGAATGGATTCAAATTAGTTGGACTAAGCCCACGAAGCAAGCTGGTTGGCCCAAGCCCATGTGTTTTAATTATCTCGTGAAAAATAAAAAAATTTGAAATTATTCCGGGATATGAATCTTTTGGATGGGGCACATGTGTGAAAAAAATATTGCGACTTATCTTTTGCGAGATTTGGGATTTTCGAGAAAATATTCATCGTAATCTTAAATCTTTATCAATAGTGATCGGTTGGTGAAAATGTATCGCGAGATGTAGATTTGAAGGGGAAATCGAAAGCTTATCTCTTACCCCTATAAAAGCAACCGTGTACGATGACCAAAGGAGGGGGCTTCTTAGAAAAAAATTCAGAAAAAAGGTCAAGAGAAAGAGCAGAAAAAAGGAAAAAGCTTCTGCAGAAAGGGGAGAAAAGAGAAGTACGGAGAAAGTGACGTGAGAGGAGACAGGAGGAGAGAGAAAGAAATAAAAAAAAGAAGAAGAAGAACTGTTCTTCTTCCCGGTGGGATTCGGCCGCCCGTGCTGCTGTCCTCGGATGCCGCCGCTTCGCCCCACCGACGCCGCCGATCTCGCTCATTGACACCCCGAAAGCCCGACGCCGCTGCGCCACCGCGAGCACTTGTTGCCGCACCTTGCCTACCGCCGCTGCGAGCCCTCGCCAACGCTCGCTGAAGCCGCGCCGATCCGGACGCCCACCCGGCGTCGCACCACCTTGCAGCAGCCTCCGCCCGACGACCCGCGCCACCACAACGTCGAGCCTCGCCGTGCCTCCTTCGCGAGCAACCCGCGACGCCAGCCCGGCCGTCGTGACTCCCCTTGCCGACGCCGCTCGGATCCAAACCCCGCACAGCACCCGCTGTTCGCAATCGGCGTGACTCGCGAGTCCCCTTTCCGAACTCCGCCACCCTCTGCCGCCGAGTTTCTTCCACCGCCATACCTCGATCTGCTGCCCCTCACCGGAGCCGGTGACCAGCCGCACGGACACGAAGCTTGAAAGGGATAAAGGAAAAAAAAATCATTTAGGTAGTTCCTTTTTTATTTACTTTATTTATATATTTATTTTTTTAATGTTATTCTCACTTATTTACTTTTTTCCTTTAGTAGGATTATTCCTAAATATGTTCCAACATGAAAGTGCCCCCTCAAGCAAGGGATTGATAGTCCGATTTTCGCGCCCGAAATCCGACTCGCAATCCCTTATAAAAATCGACAATCCAATCTCAAGCCCGAGATTTGATTTGCGATTTAAAATTAAAATTGGTCAACCCGATCTCATGCGCGAGATACGGTTCGCCAATTTTTAGATATCAATATTATCTTGCTTGATTTGATATCGTGTGTTTGGATCAATTTTATTTTCATTAAATAAAAAAATCAAAAGAAAAATCCGTAAGGACTAGGTTTGTTTTTGTTATCTTGCATATTAGGATTGCAATCTTATTATGAATTTTTAAATAAAAAAATCCAAAAAAGAAAGTGCATTCATTTAGGTTGTTAGTTTTTTATTTGAATTGCATGTTAATTATGTGTTAGCTTTAATTTCGAAATTAATTAAAAAAACCATAAAAAAAAATCATTGTGCACATTAGATTAGAATTGCATGCTTCATTTTAAATTTAGATCATCTTTTTAAAGATAAATGGCATTTTAGATTTAGATAATGTCTTAGTTTAAATTAGGATTTAATATGACTTAATCCCTAGTTTAAATTAGATAGAATCTTAATTTAGCTAGATCATTTGAAATTTCATAAAATTTGTCTTAGGATAAATTAGTTGCAATTTCTAGGATAGATTGCATTTTTTAATAAAAAATGTCATATGCATATGTCATGTAGAATTAGGGCATTCTTTGCACGTCATTGCATACTAAGATTGCATATTATTGGTTTAGATAATTTCTCCTAAATAGGTTGCATGCTTATTAGGAAAATAAAAATCATGTGCACGTCATATAGAATTAGTTTCATACAATGCACGTCATTTAGTGATTTTTGTTAGGTGCATTTAATTAGAAATTGCCCGTCGTTAGAATTAGGTCATTAGATTAATTTAGATTGCATATTTAAATGTTGCATTTCTTAAATTTCGAATCTCATAGAAAATACAAAAAAAATTATTTAGAATAAATCATCTCATGCTTAGGATAGATTACATGCTTAGTTATGTCATATTGCTTAGGTCATATAGCTAAGTCATGTTGCCATGTCATATCATTTCATGTTAAATTAGTGGCATGCATTGCATATTGCATGATTTTCATTAATTAAGTGAAAACAAGACAAAAAAATTGCGTGTTAATTAGAAATCATATTTAGGACTGCTGATGTGAATTCTAAATTAACATTGCAGATGCTTTCGTTGCTTTGAGGTAAGTTCTGCATCATTTATTCATTTGCTTTCTTGAGTGTTAAATTGGTGGTATGCGCACATGTATGATCACCTCACATTTTAGGAAGTTTATTTAAAATCAATTCAATTGCCAAACATTTTTGAAAATAAAAAGAATGGTACCGAAAGGGCATTAGAGAAATCTAGTGTAACCAAGTCCCCGTACCCTTAGTCTCGGTTCGTAGGAGTAAAGTAATTCTCCCATTATTTTACTTAGGTGTCTAATCGACCTACCATAAACTGATTAGTGGCGACTCCTAAATAAAATCAATTTGCATGTTAAGAATTCGAACCTAAGTCGCGAATTGGTATGGGCTTGGGAGAGCCCGAGTTAAGTCTAGGCTTAACAATCCATTAGCCAAACCCTAGGTGGTTCAAACTCCCCGAAAAAAATTGGTCGCGACAGACGTTGTAAACCAATAGTCATGTAAAAACCACAACTACTAAGAACTTTTATAATGTACTCTGTCCTTTGCCCTTTGAAGAAACAAGCGATGTCGAGAAAAATTTGCTTTTCGTTGTCTTCCAATGGATCCCAACTTACCCTTAGCACTTCATTGATCTCTTGGTTAGGTCTGTCCGCAAGCTGTTTCACGGTTTCTTCTCATTGTTTTTCTCCTCTGCCACGCAAGGAACAACCCACCACCTGGAGTGCCAAAGGAAGGCCTTTGGCATAATGCAAAAACTTATCAACAAGATTGCGCCTCAATTTTATTTGGGAATCGCTTAGAGAAGCATGCCTTTTAAAAAGTTCAAGATCATCCCCACTCTGGAGAGCTTTGACTTTATATATACAATGCGAATCTATCCAATAAGAAGATACTAGATTATGATCTCTTGTTGTGACAATTATCCTACTTCCTTTACCGAACCACTTATAATCTCTGGCTAAAGCATCTAACTGGTGTCTATGATCAACATCATCAAGAATAATGAGAACTTTCTTATTACAAAGTCTCTCTTCAATCAATTGACTTCCTTTACCATCACTGGCAACCGGTAATTTGTCCCCCGGCAATAACTCCGATAGTAATTCTTCTTGCAAAGGAACCAGATCATTGGATTTGTCTTTAATACGTCCCAAGAAACAAGAACCTTGAAACTCTGTAAAAATAGCATTATAAATCGCTTCAGCAAGGGTTGTCTTTCCTACACCTCCTTGTCCATATAAACCCACCATAAGAACATCATCCTCGGACTTTAGATTTAAGATTGATTTAAGCTCTTGTACTGGGGATTCTAACCCAACCGGATACTTGGTTGCATTTAATGGCGTTCGACCTAGTTGGGTTGAGATCTTATGTACAATCCGTTGCACAAGCGCCGCTTCACATCTGACAGGGGAAAATTAGTTGAAACTGCTTTTAGAGCAATGCAAACAAATGAATAAGTGTTCAAAGACAATCGATGACTAAGAAACTAGTTTGCAATATATTTTGAGATGAATGTCCAAATATGCTCAACTAGCCAGATGCCAGAATCTATACGAGTCTAAGACTAATTCTTATGTTATTCTAAATGTTCTTTGTTAATCCTTTGTGCATTTATCAACAATTCAAGTTAGCAATGGATATTTTAAACGTTGATTGGAATTGTCATGATCTCCTTACAGAGTTCTTTGAAATTGTCTTGTTTTTTCTTCAATTATCCATATGCCTACCCATTGATCTGGTATTTTTCTTCGCAAGAAATACCTGTGATGAAAATTAACAACGCGATGTTTAAGTTTGATAGAATTCCAGATCTACGTTGTCCTATGGGATGATTTCAGTCCCATTTTTAAAGTGGACAAATGAAGACCCGTACTTTGGCCTTTTGGACAAATACTGCCAACCATTTGTTCCGGCAGAACACAATTTACTACTCAGTACTCTTTTCCACTTTACAGCTTCAAGTAGTTACAAGATGCCATTAGGCAGTATTTTCTTTAGAAAAACTAGCTTTTCATCCTTCCTTCTAATATAAAAGAACATTTCTAATATATAAAAAAGTTCGATAAAATACCAGATTTATTTTCTCCTGTGTGTAATGAGATAAAGTAAAAACTCTCTTGACAAAATTTCTCGCTCAATAAAATGACCGCAGATACGAAAGAAGGGAGAAATGCTCTATTGGTCAATGAAAGGCTTGATGTAATCTAAAAAAGAGACGAAATTAGAGAAGCCTGAGGGACAAGCTTCAAATTACATCCTTGAAGTGCAAAGAAAGACCAGACCAAAAAAAATGTCCAAAGAAAGTAGCAAGAAAAGCTAAAACCATTCATTTTAGATCCTGTAAAGAGAGCGGCCAATCTTAATGCCCTCTGTCACCGAAGACAGAGGAAAGTCTCAGCCATCACAGGCAGCCTCCGGCAACCATCGCCCGAGGCTACTGATCGCCGATCAATGCTCGACCACCTAGATTTGCAGTCGCGAGCCTAGATTGTCAACTAAAGCCACTGGACACAGACGGAGAGGGGATGAGGTGACGCAGCTGGAGCAGTGTGGGAACGAGAGCACTCGGCTGGCAGCATGTCGAGATTCAGCGAAGGCTCGGAGAGTACTCACGGCTCACACATGGTGCTGTGTTTCTTGTGCTGCGTGTCTGATGAGAGTGGGTTTGCGCGACGGAGAGATTTTCGGGCAAATTTACCCCCAACATTATAGCCTCCCAAACCTTACAGCAAATTGAGTATGAAAAGACTTACACTAATTAAAGTAGTCGAAGTGTTCTCACTTACCCATCGATAAAATGCTCCCCCGAGATGAAACTAGCGTAATGAAGAGCATCCTTCCATCCCTTCACTCTCTCTGCATCCTCCTTGAACTTGACCTCTTGCTTAGCCAGGGCTGTTTTGTAACTCTCTCTCGGTGTTCTCATTTCATAGGGTGCCACTTTGTAAAACACCGGCCAGGCAATCAGGTGCTTTTGCTTCCTACACTCTATGATTTTCATTAGCTCATCCAAACACCATGATGAAGAGGCGTAGTCCTCGGAAAAAACAATGATCGCGATTAGTGAGTCCTCAATCGCTTTCATAAGCTCGCTTGTTTTATACATTCCGTTCTCCAGGTTTTCATCGTCCTTGTAAGCTTGTATTCCTACTTGGTCTAGATGCTTGTAGAGATGACTAATGAAGCCATTGCGGACGTCTGGGCCTCTGAAATTTAGAAAGACATGATGACTCTTTTTGGGTTTAGAGGAAGAAGAAGCCATTAGAATCAAGGAAAATAGGAGGTTCACAATGAGCAATGAATTGCCTAAGATTTGGTACTTTGTTTGAGGCAATTTGTTCACCATTCGATCTTCTCACCATATTTTTTTATAATAAACGCATGTCTTTTTTTTTTTTTTTTTTTTTTTGGTGGGTCGAAGACGAATATTATTAGGTCATTTAATAATATAACTATGGGCATCACCCGCCTGAAAAGTGTTGACAATTTGCGCTTCTAGATGACATTTGTCGCATTAGTTAGATGTTTGATAGACACTAATTTATATTAATGTTAAATTTATTGTTAATTGAATTTTAATGAATTTGACCGGTTAACATACCATAAATTTTTGTGACCATAATTTCATACCGTCCTCATTGGGAACCAATTTTTTGACTGATTGATTACAGACTTTTGAGTTGGCAAATTGTCACTCAAAGGCATGATTGAAGGAGCATCTTCCGTAACTAATGGACTAGCTTTGAGGAAATGGCCTCCATCTGTTTAATCCTTTGCTCGTTCTTTCTTATATGGAAAGTAAAGTATCTCGTTTCTTTAAGAAAGGTTAGCTCGTACATTGGCTCCCGTTTAAAGTACTTCAGCTTTTTGTTTTTTTTCTTTTTCTCGTCTGGAAAGTAAATTATCTCCTCTTTGGAAAAGGTTGGCTACTCCATTGGCTCCCAAGTAAAGTATTTCGCTGTGGCTTCCAGCAAACAGCATTCGCAACCAACGACTTAATGTCTTTCTTCTCTTTCTATTTCTGCAAATTATAAACTAGTTATCCCAATTATCAAGTTCATGGGGATTTAGCCTAAGAACAGATTTTGCAACGCTCTGAAGCTTGTTATTCCATTTTCCATAATGGCTGCTCTGAGCTAAGAACATTGAAGTCTAACTTGTTGAGGAAGTATGAGGGGAAAGTAGTAAAAAAATTCTAAACATATTGTATTGTACCAATTCCATTTTAAGTGAACCAAATGCCGAAATGAAGAAAATGTTTTTCATGAAACAAATAGAGCTTGAGGCACAAACACTATTTCGGTAGCTAAAATTCGCGTTATCTTTTGCTTCCATCTTTTTATAATCGTTTGTTAATTAGTCTCTCATGACTCACTTGCTAGAAATAAAGCAATATGCAATGGGAATGAAGAAATCCAAATTTATAGTATGTTTTTACCAATAAGTGGTACGTTACATTTTCCATACATTAGACATTCTAGTTAAAATTGTATAAGGATTACCATTTTTCTTTCATTGCTCAGCATGAAAATAGATCAAGCTTTTTGTTCAATTGAAAGTAATGTGGTGGGTACCCTAATAGCTAATTTTATGTTACTTTGGGACAAAGGATCTTTCATTTGAGTAGGGCTTTTTTCATTGGATGCTTTTTGGGAATTCACTAGCTTGGTGATGTCACTCCCCAGCAAATGAAAGTGCAAGTCATTTTCAAAAGCATTGGATACTTCATATGAGAGTTTGTAAGAAAGACTAGATGTGGACTTTAATTGTCACGCCCTGATCCTCGAGCACGTGCCTATCCCTCACTTGGTTGATTAATAGCAACGTCCCAAGACGCATCGCCGGCTCTTTCATTTTAATACGCAAGTGGAAGCAAATATAAAATCCCCAGACAATAAAATAATGGGATAGAAAAGTAGAGCTATATTTTTCAAACTTAAAAAACCACAACCACACTTTTATACAAGCAAACCTCATAATATATATTACAATACTATTCACAATGTCTGATCTTTCATACATCAATTCACAACCCGGGGTTTGCAAAACAGGGTGAGGTTTTAGTCCTCATCCGGTCATACTCTGGATCATCTCCGGGGTCCAAAATGCATAGGAGACAAAGAGGTGGATGTGCTGCCATCTAAGGGCCTAAAATGTTATCCCACAACGGGGTGAGACGACATTTCAGCGAGCTCTACCCCTTAAAACTCGATTAGAAGGCCAATACACCATAAGAGCTGTCTATGCATAACACCAATCAGAAGACTTACTTTGGTCTCAGATTCCACTTGCAATTCAATACAGTTTGAATAGGCACCCGATCAATCAATTCACCAGAATAGATCAAATCATTGATCAATCGACCTAGTTGATTACATGTCACCGTGACCTCCCTCCGATCAGTACATTTAATACTATATATAATGTCCTCTCAAATCAGGATCTGCTCACTCTAAGCTGATAAATAGATAGTATAACTCGCACTAAGCTGATAAATAGTGTACTACTCTCAATCTAAGCTGACATATCGAACCCTTGGGTTAATATAGTACACTAATAGTGCTCTCTCTAAGCTGATAAAGTATATTACTCGCAATCTAAGCTGACATATCAGAGACCGTAGGATGATATAGTATACCGATAATGCTTTCTTTAAGCTAATAGGGTATACTGCTCGCAATCTAAGCTCACATATCAGAGCCCGTAGGATGATATAGTATACTGGTATACTGCTCACAATCTAAGCTGACATATCGCCCGTAGGTTGATATAGTATATCATCCCAACCATTTAATCAATTCAACGTTTTTATCATTCCCAATAAAAATACACGTGTGTAGGTACACGACTGGCCTTAGCCAAAATACAAGGTTTCTCTTTTGAACCTCTCACAATTTTCAGCAGTCCCAAAATAGATTTTTGGGGCTGTAAACCGACGCTCGGTAATTTTCCAATCAATTACCAAAATTATTTAATTTAGGAAATAAATCCTAAAATTGCAATTAAATCAATTCCTCACAATTTAGCACTCAAATAAATAAACAGACTGTACTACGATAATTAGCATAAAATTCCGATCACCAACTATCTCGTCTAATTTCCAGAAAATAAATAATTAATAAAATAATTACGAAAAATATTAAATAAATACTAAAAATCCAACTTAGGCTTGTAATGCTTAATTGGACGCCGAAACGAACCCGGAAAATTTCCAAGGTTCGTTCAATAAATACTAGAGTCTATTACTGGCTAAATGCTACAACTAACCACCTAACATGCATCGGTAAATCTCTAATTTAATTACTCTAATCTAATATATCCACCTAATCACGCTTAGTTAAATTTAATCAATCCCTAAGTATCATTAACATACTAAGCGAGGATTAGTGAGTTAAACTCACTTGTTTGACGAGCGGTTCGGTGCAAAATGATGGGGACGTCGCGGGGCTCGACTTTCCTCAAGGCAAGCCTAGCAACCGAGGCTCAGAACCACCTCAAAACATGCTTAGAGCTTGCTGGAAAACCCTCTAGTTTCTCCTCTGTTCTTGGCTGCAAACAAAGAGAACAAGGACTGAACAAGGCAAGCAAGACCGGTGGAGGCAACGACAAGGCCGAGTGGCCAACAACACAGACTCATGGTGGCCAAAGGGGGCTCACGGTGGCCCAAGCTACTTGGGACAGCCCTAGGACGCACGGGCAGAGGCGGAGGTGCGGCTAGACAGCAGTGAGGCACGGCAAGGCGTAACGGCATGCATGCGTGCGAGGAGAGCGAACGGCGGAGGCGGTAGCGTCGTGCGGCTCCGATGGCTACTGGCTAGCTTCGATGGCTCTCCTTTAGCTACTGTTGGTTGCAAATGGTGAGGAAGAGGGCAAGAGTGATGGCCGGTTGCCTTGGTGAGGAAGAGAGGGGGACATGGGCTCCACCAATGGCCAAATTTTCCATTCCATAGTCTCCTTGACCATTTCCAGCCATGGCTTCCTTCCTTGGCGGTGATTCAGCCAATAAAGCTCCTCTCACAACCTTGAGATGGTCCAAAATGGGCTAGGTAAGGGAGCATACGAATTTGCTTGCCATTTCCTCCAATGGGACACTTATTCCTACTTGTTTCGTCATAAATCGACCTTAATAAATTCAATTAGCACCTCAATTAACAAATTGGTATTTTTCCTCACCAATTGATCCCTCTTACTTCCCAATTGCGCAATGAAAAATGGTCCCAGCCTTTTTTGGACAAAAAACGGCCCTAGGACGACTTTTTTCCCAAAAAGTCTTGGGTTGCAAAAAAATCTTCTGAGACTGAATTGACGCTCCCAGAATTTATTGTGACATGAAATAATCTTTAATTTCTGAAATCAGACTCAAATTCACGGTTAATTTCCATTTGGCGCATTTTTAGCGTGACCTATGCTACCGAGTAACTTTCAGAAATTTTTCAGTGCAAATGATTTGTGGTTGATTTTCTTCGAGCCCCGATGAACCCACTTGACTCATTAGCAACTATCGGTTGTCATGAAAATCTTGAGGATTCAAGCTTATACAATCTGGGATCAAGTTTAATTTGTATGTTGATTGTGATCAAGTCTAATCGAGTTGAGTTTGAGTATCTCGATTTTCTACTCGAATTGAGTTTCGAGTACCAAGTCTATGGGTGGAGTTGAGCTCGAGCTCAAAAGATTATTGACATGGGTCACCTTAATTACACTTCCAAATATTGCTAACAAGTTGAAAATTACACAACAATTCACTATTTTGAAACTTATGATGGTTTATTACAATTAAGAACAAAACATCATAAAACTTGGATATTTAATTCATAAAGGGTACGCATGGTTGTAACAAAGAATAGTAAGGCCTAAATATGTAAATTAATTATGAGGATTTACAAAGAGTTATGAGGTTCTGTTGTAACCAAGATTAAAGTGCCATAAATTTGAAAACTTTGAAATTATGATGGTTTATAAATGTTTACGACATTACGTTATAATGAAGAATAGAACGTTGGAAATTTCAGATTTCTTTTTTTTGGCTCATCCATCATGACATCCAATTATATACATGTAATCCACACGCGCCCAAAAATGATAAGAACTGACTTTGTATGGATGCAGAAAAATAGTCGCCAAAAATAATATGAAAAAAAAAATGATTGGCGTGAAGAAGGCGAAATTTGCAAAGTTGGATCTGAAGAAGACGTCCCACTCCTGTGTCCTTATCCTTTCCCGCTTTCGTCATCATCACCTCCTCCTCTGCACTTTATTTAATTGCTTGCTTCCTTTCTTCCAAGTCCTGAGGTCACGGGAGATTAGCGTGTTAGCTAGGGAAGGCTGTAGCTAAGGCACCATTTAACTGCCATATTCAAGTCAGAAGAGTTATTCTTTACTTATGGGTAAGTACGAATGAATATGACTGAAAAAAGCAAGCTCAAAAATAAATCAAAGAGTGAATTCATATTGACATGAGAAGGACAATAAAAAGCATAAGATAGCCTGTCGTTTGATATGCCCATCAAAAGAGTCATGCTTCATGAAGAATTAAACCTAACCAACAAGCGAAAACGGTGGGACATCCAAAGAAACGGTGCTCAACTTTATCTGCCCTGCTATTAGTTATGCTTAATTCTATCTCTGCGATTTTGTTTAATTTAATTAGAAAATAATTTTAAAAAGTGCATGGTACAACGAGGCTATGATGAAATATTTATTCATAGCTTGGACAAGCTTTCCTATCTTGGTGCACAATTCCTCTTAATCTTGATCAATCTGTATGTCTATTCTCGCCCCAAATTTCAAGTTATTGTACGCATGCAGAGCACAAAGTGTAATTCAGTCAATCAAAGATGCACTTCATGAGGGCAGCAAGAATCCCTAGATGAGTTACAGAAAAGCAGACGGATTAATTAGTTTATGAAGAAATCCGCATGATTTGATTTTTCTTTGGTAAGGTCAAACACTCAGGTCAATTTACATCCAATTACTACACTCTAATTTTCTATAGACAATAATGTAGAATGTCAATCATTCTAAAAATTTAACCTGTTATATTAGATGAAGGCTTGATTTAATATTTAAATATACTAATACCATCTTTCACTAGGTTAAACTTTGGCTTAAGCTCAAAGTGTGGAAATATGAAATTGAGGAAGTAAATAGGGTTTGAAAAGATTTGTACTTATAATCTCTAATACCATGTCAAATTCTATGGGATTTAAGCTATTGATGAAGATATAATTTATATGTTTTAATATCATATTGTAAAGTTCCGCCCAAAAATTTAAATTATTATGTGTAATTTATTATAGATAGAGCAAAGTGCTTGGTCTTACTCTGATCGAAGTGATTCTTCGATCGAGATCAATCATCACATATATTACGTTGAAGTTAGATTGGATGACCTCCAATTTGGTGTTTCAATTAATTTGATCTGGATTCTAGCGACTTACCTTTTCCTCGACCTATGCTTTGAATCTTTCAATCTCATCTTAATATTTGGGCCATAATTTTACACCATCAACGCAACTCACCATTTCCATTTTCTTTCCGCAAGAAACAGTAACATCATTTGGATCCCCATTTTCTGTCTCTTCTACACAACAATAATTGTCAAAAAGCATGGCAATAACAATTTATGAAATTCCGAGAAGATGATGAGCTGGAAATAGATACCTAGGTCAGAATATATCCTTTAACCGAGCTTGTATCAAACAAAAGTTTTTGACTCATTCCATGGACCATATAGCAAAAAAATTTGCGCGATAGATTGTTTAATATAAGCAATCAGTATCGAAGTCAGGCCTGCTTGGGAGAATCAAATCGATATTGTTTATGAGCTCAAATTGCAATGGAACTCCTTGCTTATTTGCTCATTTATTATAACATCAATTATAATATAATCCACACTCAAGTACACAAGATGAGAAGAACTGACATGTAGGGACACAGAAAATATCCGCCAATATAATAAAAAGATTAACTTGATTGGTGTGGAGAAAGCGTGATTTGCAAAGTCGGATATGAATAGAAACAAGGTAATGTGGAAGAGGGATAGGGACGTGCCACATCAGTAGGCTTACCTGCTCCCCTTTCATTGTCGTCCCCTCCTTCTCTGCACTTTCATTTTTCTTGAGGTCCCGACGTCACGGGAGATTAGCATGTTAGCTAGGGAAGCCTCTAACTTAGGCACCATTTAACTGCAAATTATTCAAGTAATCATTATTCTTATTTTATGGGTAAGTACAAATGAATTCGACTGGAAAAATCAGGGGAGTAAGTAACCTACTACATTTTCAAAGTTAAATCAAAGAATGAATTCATATTAACGGCAAAAGGGACAATAAACATCCAAAGAAAAGGTATTTGAGCTTTCATCTGCTCCTACCATTAGTTATATTTATATCTGTTTCTGTTTGATTTTATATAATTTAATTATGAAATGAATTCAAAATGTGCACGGATTTGTCTGGTCTTGCCCAAAACTTCAGGTCATCCCACGCGTGCAGAGCATCATGCATAATTCAGTCAATCAAATATGCACATCAGTGTCAGAAAACAAAACTTGTAGAAAATATCCGCCAATATAATAAAAGAAAATTAACTTGATTGGTGTGGAGAAAGCGTGATTTGCAAAGTTGGATATGAATAGAAACGAGGTAATGGGGAAGAGGGATAGGGACGTGCCACATCAGTAGGCTTACCTGCTCCCCTTTCATTGTCGTCCCCCTCCTTCTCTGCACTTTCATTTTTCTTGAGGTCCGGACGTCACGGGAGATTAGCGTGTTAGCTAGGGAAGCCTCTAACTTAGGCGCCATTTAACTGCAAATTATTCAAGTCATCATTATTCTTATTTTATGGGTAAGTACAAATGAATTTGACTGGAAAAAGCAGAGGAGTTAAGTAACCTACCACATGCTCAAAGTTAAATCAAAGAATGAATTCATATTAACTGCAAAAGGGACAATAAACAGCATAAAGATAATACGTCGTTTGATCTGTTCAACATCAAAAGATTTATGTTGATGAAGCTTTAAATCATGGAATGCTTTCCACTTCAGATGTTTCATGTGAAACTATGAACATCAACCTTGTAATTGCCTGTCAATATGGAAGTCATGGAGAATACTAGTAATACCTAGCCAACAGGCAGGAACAGCGGACATCCAAAGAAAAGGTGTTTAAGCTTTCATCTGCCCCTACCGTTAGTTATATGTATATCTGTTTCTGTTTCATTTTATATAATTTAATTATGAAATCAATTCAAAATCTGCACTGATCAACGAGGATACTAGGAAATATTTCCTCATGGGAGTGATGAGCTCTTCTATTCCCGTTCATTGTTTCTCTTGATCACGATCAATCTATTTGTCTTCTCTTGCCCAAACCTTCATGTCATCACACGCGTGCAGAGCATAATGCGTAACTCAGTCAATCAAAGATGCACGTCAGTGTCAGAAAACAAAACTTGTAGATAATTTGATCAAAAGAGTTTTCATCAAGTTCCGATAATCAAACTTCTTTGTCACTTAAACTGTCTACACTTTACGTAACAGTTTCCCAAATTCGTAAGAAGTGCTTACAAGTTAATGGGCGTAATTCTCAACAAGAAGCATTCTTCGAGATTAAAATGTAAATAAGTGCAATCGTGGTAGTCTTTTGCAGTTGAGAGTGGACAAGGTTCTTCCCACAAATGGGACAGCATTAATAAAATCGCAGAGATGGCCTCGCAATGCGAATTAGCCTCCAATTCATTTATTATAATAAATAAATAAATAAATAAATAAAAATCTGCTTTCCTCAACCAAGGGGATTGCGAAGAGGAAGAAAAATTTTCCTTCAATACCTTCCCGTGGATGCGCACTTCATGAGGGAAGCAGGAATCCATACATGAGTTACCGAAAAGCAGAACGATCGATAAGTTCATGAAGAAGTCCACATGAATTAATTCTTCTTCAGTAAGTTCAAGCACTTAGTCAATTTATATTCTATCCAATCAAGATGGACCACCTCTATAGGGGAAAAGTACCAAAAAAGTCATAAACCTATTGCATTAGTACCAATTTAGTCCTAAAATTTTCAATTGGACCAATTCAATCTTAAACCTTTTAATATTAGTACCATTCAGTCCATCCGGTAAATTTTGGCCGGCCGGCGCTAACATGGCAATTTTTATGATTTTTTTTTTTTTTTTTTTTCGAATTTTTTATTTTTTATTTTTATTTTTCTTTTTTTTTCGTCTTCTTCCCGGGCAAGGTGGCCGGCAAGCCTCACCGCGCGAGGGCTGCAAAGCCCTCGCCCGCCGCCGCGAGGGTCATGGCCCTCGCCCGGCCTCTCCTAGGAGCTGCTTTGGAGGCGGCTTCACTCGGATTTGGGCAAGGCCAACCTCGCCCGTGGCTGGCGAGGCCATGGCAGCCATCACTAGGGCAGAGGCGAGGGCCGCAAAGCCCTCGCCAGCCGCGGCGGCAAGGGTAGCGGCCCTCGCTCGGCCTCGCCTGGGCCACCTCACCCGATGCTTAACCCAGCTCCCAACCTCGATTTCCTCCACTTCGTCGCCGCCCGGCTTTTGTTCTTCTTCTCCTTCCATGAGCAAAAAGCCGCGAGAAATCCCACCAGCTGCTTTGATGGTGAAGGCTAGCCTCGGGGCTTTTGCTCTTCTTCTCCTTCCATGAGCAGAAAGTCGCGAGCAATCCCACCAACTGCTCCAATGGCAAAGGCTGGCCTCGCCCAGATCTGGGCTAAGCCACGAGCGAGGCCACCACAGGCGAGGCCGAGTGAGGGCCGTGACCCTTGCCTCCGCCCTAGCAATGGCCACCATGGCCTTGCCGGTCGTGAGCGAGGCTGGCCTCACCCGGATCCGGGCGAAGCCACCTCGCTAGCGGCCCTTGGAGAGGCCGAGCGAGGGCTTCGTGGCCACCACTAGGAAGAAGACGAAAAGAAAAGGAAAAAAAAAAATTAATAAAAATCAATAAAAAAAATTAATAAAAAAATTGAAAAATAAAATCATAAAAATTACCACATCAGCGTCTAGTCACTAGCCGACGTTGTCACGCCCCGATCCTTGGGCACGCACCCATCGCTCACCTTGGTTGATTAAAAACCTGCGATATCCCAGGACGTATCGTCGACTCTTTCATTTTCATATGCACACGCGGAAGCAATTATAAATCCCCAGACAATAAAACATTTGGATAGAACAATAGGACTAAATTTCAAACCCTTAAAAACATTCACTCTTAAATACATTGCAAACCAATGCACATATATATACAAGGTGAACTATTAAGTCCAATTCAACTTAAGCCAGTTTAAAAACAAGGTCTATAAGCAGAAGTGGAGTTCTACGAGCTACGGGTTCCTGTCCTCCTCTTCATCATCCTCCACACTCCAATTGGAGCCTTCAGCAGACTACACCGGACTTTCGAGATATTCAAAATCCAAGTCTATTGCATCTAGGGACGTGAAATGGTTATTCAATAACCAATGAGACAATGTCTTAGCAAGTTTTACCCCCTAAGACCCGATTAGTAAACCAATACACCTTAGGGCTGCCTATGCACAACAGAAGTCAGAGGACTTACCTTGGCCTCAGATTTCACCTGCATATTAGCACAGATAAAATAAGCACCCAAGCAATCACATCACAGATCGAAGCATCGATCAAATCGACCTAATCGATTACGCCTCAATCAAACCATTCACCAGTCATTTCTATTCAATCAATCAATTCACAACATCATATCAAAGCAATGATCAATCGACATAGTCGATTACATATCAGTCGGATCATCTCTAAGTCATCCCCACTCATACCATGATTCCCAAATGGTATACTTATTCACCAAATCACATGTGTTTCTCGGGCATCGTTTTCGCCAAATGACATATCGATTACCGACACCATTCGTTCTTTAAGGCACTGTTTTCACTAGTGATATCCTCAATCACCGAACCACATGTCCTTTCAAGGGCGCCGTTTTTACAAGGCGATATCGGTAATAGATAGTCTACGTGTGTTCTTTAAGGCGCCGTTTTCGCCAGTGATATTCCTCATCACCGAACCACGCCCGTCATAGATCACAGATAGTCTACGTGCGTTCTTTAAGGCGTCGTTTTCGCACAGTGATATTCTTAATCATCGAACCACGCTTATCACAAGTCATAGACAGTCTACGTGCGTTCTTTAAGGCATCGTTTTCACACAGTGATATCCTTAATCATCGAACCACACATGTCTATACTTCGTACCTGATCGGTCTCAGCCAAGAGAATTCCCAGTTCACTCTCACGATTCTTTCCGCTTTACAACTCATCAAAGCATTATAAAGGTTAAATAACCATACGCAGCTATCTACCAATCAATTATTCAATTATACTCAATTTCAATCAATTAAGGAACAATTCCTCAAATTGCACAATTAATTCAATTCAGCACAATGTGGAGCTCAAATAAATAAACGGACTGCACCACGACAATCATCGTGAAATTTCGGTCATCGGTCATCCCGTTTGAATTTCCAGAAAAATAAATAATTAAGTAATTAATTTCGAAAAATAAATAAATAAATATTAAAAATCCAATTTAGGCCCGTAATGCCTAATTGAAGCCCGAGACGGGTCGGGAAAAATCCCGAAATGCAATCAATAAATATTAGAAGCTCTCTAATAGCTAATGACTAATAGAAGACCCAGCAACGTTGTCATAGTTAGCATTATCAATATTCTCATTGGTGTTAGCCTCAAGAAAAGAACAAAGCACCATGATCGTGGTGCCCATCATGAACTTCACTGTCATTGGGTGTCAGGAAATCCCTTAGGATGTTTTAAAGATGACAAAATAAATCAAAGGTTACTAACGTGTTTAATAGGGAATTATTTTTTTGTAAAATGGGGAGGGGGAAATGAAAGGAAATGCTTGCAAGACCCCTCTTGTTTCCTATTGCTCTTTTTTTTTTTTTTTGTAAAATAGGGAATTATTTTCGACAAGAGGGCTCTTGCAAGCATTTCCTTTCATTCCTCCCCATCTTTGGGAGAAAGTGTTTTATGGTCCTTGTCGCGACCAATTTTTTTCGGGGAGTTTGAACCACCTAGGGTTTGGCTAATGGATTGTTAAGCCTAGACTTAACTCGGGCTCTCCCAAGCCCATACCAATTCGCGACTTAGGTTCGAATTCTTAACATGTAAATTGATTTTATTTAGGAGTCGCCACTAATCAGTTTATGGTAGGTCGATTAGACACCTAAGTAAAATAATGGGAGAATTACTTTACTCCTACGAACCAGAGACTAAGGGTACGGGGACTTGGTTACACTAGATTTCTCTAATGCCCTTTCGGTACCATTCTTTTTATTTTCAAAAATGTTTGGCAATTGAATTGATTTTAAATAAACTTCCTAACATGTAAGGTGATCATACATGTGCGCATACCACCAATTTAACACTCAAGAAAGTAAATGAATAAATGATGCGAACTTACCTCAAAGCAACGAAAGCATCTGCAATGTTAATTTAGAATTCACATCAGCAGTCCTAAATATGATTTCTAATTAACACGCAATTTTTTTGTCTTGTTTTCACTTAATTAATGAAAATCATGCAATATGCAATGCATGCCACTAATTTAACATGAAATGATATGACATGGCAACATGACTTAGCTATATGACCTAAGCAATATGACATAACTAAGCATGTAATCTATCCTAAGCATGAGATGATTTATTCTAAATAATTTTTTTGTATTTTCTATGAGATTCGAAATTTAAGAAATGCAACATTTAAATATGCAATCTAAATTAATCTAATGACCTAATTCTAATGACGGGCAATTTCTAATTAAATGCACCTAACAAAAATCACTAAATGACGTGCATTGTATGAAACTAATTCTATATAACGTGCACATGATTTTTATTTTCCTAATAAGCATGCAACCTATTTAGGAGAAATTATCTAAACCAATAATATGCAATCTTAGTATGCAATGACATGCAAAGAATGCCCTAATTCTACATGACATATGCATATGACATTTTTTATTAAAAAAAATGCAATCTATCCTAGAAATTGCAACTAATTTATCCTAAGACAAATTTTATTAAATTTCAAATGATCTATAGCTAGATTAAGATTCTATCTAATTTAAACTAGGGATTAAGTCATATTAAATCCTAATTTAAACTAAGACATTATCTAAATCTAAATGCCATTTATCTTTAAAAAAATGATCTAAATTTAAATGAAGCATGCAATTCTAATCTAATATGCACAATGATTTTTTTATGTTTTTTTTTTAATTAATCTCGAAATTAAAACTAACACATAATTAACATGCAATTCAAATAAAAAACTAACAGCCTAAATGATTGCACTTTCTTTTTTTGGATTTTTTATTTAAAAATTCATAATAAGATTGCAATCCTAATATGCAAGATAACAAAAACAAACCTAGTCCTTACGGATTTTTCTTTTTGATTTTTTTATTTAATGAAAATAAAATTGATCCAAACACACGATATCAAATCAAGCAAGATAATATTGATATCTAAAATTGGCGAACCGTATCTCGCGCATGAGATCGGGTTGACCAATTTTAATTTTAAATCGCGAATCAAATCTCGGGCTTGAGATTGGATTGTCGATTTTTATAAGGGATTGCGAGTCGGATTTCGGGCGCGAAAATCGGACTATCAATCCCTTGCTTGAGGGGGACTTTCATGTTGGAACATATTTAGGAATAATCCTACTAAAGAAAAATAAAATAAATGAGAATAACATTAAAAAATATATAAATAAAGTAAATAAAAAAGGAACTACCTAAATGATTTCTTTTCCTTTTATCCCTTTCAAACTTCGTGTCCATGCGGCTGGTCACCGGCTCCGGTGAGGGGCAGCGAATCGAGGTCTCGCGGGAAGAAACTCCGGCGGCGAAGGTGGCGGAGTTCGGAAAGGGGACTCGCGGGTCACCGCCAATTGCAAACAGCGGGTGCTGTGCGGGGGTTTGGATCCGAGCGGCGTCGGCAAGGGGAGTCACGGACGGCTGGGATGGCGTCGCGGGTTGCTCGCGAAGAAGGCGCGGCGAGGCTCGACGTTATGGTGGCGCGAGTCGTCGACGGAGGCTGCTGCAAGGCGGTGCGACGCCGGGTGGGCGTCCGGATCTGGCGCGGCTTCAACGAGAGTTGGCGAGGGCTCAGGCGGCGGTAGGCGCGACGGGATCTCGGAGCAGGTGCAGTTCGGTGGCGTCGGCGCAGCACGGGTCAGGCGTCAAGACAGCGACACCGTGACCCCGGCGGGCAACGGCGGTTCGCGGGTGCAGAGGCGCGGCGGTGGTAAGGTGCGGCAACGGTGCTCGCGGTGGCGCAGCGGCGTCGGGCTTTCGAGGGGGTGAGATCGGCGGCTTCGGTAGGGCGAAGCGGCGGCGTCCGAAGGGCAGCAGCGCGGGCGGCGTCGAACCCACCGGGAAGAAGAACAGTGCTTCTTCCTTCTTCTTTTTATTTCTTTCTCTCTCCTCCTGTCTCCTCTCACGTCACTTTCTCTCTGTACTTCTCTTTTCTCCCCCTTTCTGCAGAAGCTTTTTCCTTTTTTCTGCTCTTCTCTCTTGACTTTTTTCTTAATTTTTTCAACGAAGCTCCCTCCTTTGGTCATCGTACACGGTTGCTTTTATAGGGGTAAGAGATAAGCTTTCGATTTCCCCTTCAAATCTACATCTGCGATACATTTTCACCAACCGATCACTATTGATAAAGATTTAAGATTACGATGAATATTTTCTCGAAAATCCCAAATCTCGCAAAGATAAATCACAATATCGCAATATTTTTTCATAAAATTCATCCCATACTGATAAGGATTCAAGATTAAGATGAGATTTTTTCTAAATCCAAATCTTTCAAGGCCAAATCGCAATATTTTTTAACCATCTGCCCTATCTAAAAAGATTCATATCTCGGAAAAAAAAATTTAAAATATTATATTCATATGAGATAATTTTTAATTTTTAAAAAACACGGCTTGGCCAACCCGCCGCTTCGTGGGCCTGATCCATCTAATTTGAACTCATCCGCCACACGGTCCAATAGATAAAATGCAAATTAAAATAAAATGCACCTAAAACTATATGCTATGCAATTAATTAATTAACTAATATTTTTTTTAGAGGTTAAAATTAATCCCTAATTTTTAATGCAACTAATAATTAAAAAGGGTCACCAAAATTTAGGTGTCAACAAATCCTCGAAGGAATCTAAATTTTCTTCCATTCTCCCTCCATTTCTTTTGTCTTTGTACCATTTAAACAAGGAAAGTTTTCATTCCTCAATTTTCTGAACTCAATTGGGCTGTTGGTGGGCCGAAGGTACTGGAATCCACGGCTTGCTTCATGCGATTCACACGGCTAGATGGAGACAGTAAACTGGGCAGGAGGATCGAAGATGGCGGAAGCAGCTGCTGGCGTCCGTTGGTGGGTGTCGCGGTCAAAGATGGGGAGAAGTAGCTGGTTCGTTGACCAGCGTGGGGACAGCGAGAGAGAGAGAAAATCGGTGGGCATCGGTCGTTGGTGGGCCTGGTCTGGCGATGCAGGCGTGAGTCTCCGTGGAACGTGGGCTGAACGTGGCAGAGCTGGAAGAGACGCACGCGAGCAGCAAAGTCTTCGAAGGAGGGAGCTTCGGTGGACGTTGCTAGGGGTCTTCGATGGCAGCAAATGGGGCAGAGGACTTCGGGCTGCTGGACAGTGCACCAAAACCGAAAGAAGAAGATGGCAGCTGGCTTCTTCGGTGGACGCTGGTGGTCAACAAACCGGTGGAGAGTTCTTTTGTTGACCGGAGAAGCTCGGAAATGGATCAGTGGCAGCGGTAGGCTGGCTTCGTGGGTGTGAGTGTGAAGACGGCTGTAAGAATTCGGTGGATGAGAAGTAAAGAACCACGAACTGCAGGAGAAGAGTCCACGACTGTGGCCTTCGGTTGATGGTTGACTGAGGGCGATGACGCTGAGGACGTGGCAGCCGGAGTGAGCTGCTGGGGAAGCTGCTCGCGGATGCGTGCTGTTGGTGGAGAACCACGGACGACGACGCTGGACTTCTCGGTGGGATCGTGGGCGGTGAAGGCGGTCAACCACTTTGCTGAAGTGGACTGATCGTGCGGCAAAGGGAAGAACGAAAATGGAGAAGCAGGTTGGTGGAAGAAGACATGGCAGAAAGGAAAAAGTGAATGAAGAAAAGAGCTGCAGCTTCGGTTGAGGAGGGGCAGCTCGCACGAAGAAGAGAAAGGCCGGCCAAGCGTGCACGGCAAGTTGAAGAGGAAGGAACAAAAGTCAAGCAATCCAATCCCTTACATTGATTGCATGTTCCCTATTTCTTTCCAACTAAATTTCCACCAATAAATCTAATATTGATGCCAAAATATGCTGCCCTCACCATAGATCCAAAATTTTCAATTTAAGCTTCAATTTATCCACAAAATCTCCAAATCGAAGTCCAATTTCGATAAAGATAATTCTCGTAGAATTTTCTGTAAGTACCCAACACCCAGAGGCTCGGCTTGAAAGTCCAAACTCGCTTAAATTCGGTCCATACGAATTTCTGTTAATTTTCCGTGATGTCCGAACGATTTTCCGTAAAAATCTCGGAATCTCCAAAAAATCTTCTGAGACTGAGTCGACACTCCTAGAATTTATTGTGACATGACAGAATCTTTAATTTCTGAAATCGAACTTAAATTCACGGTTAATTTCCATTCGACAAGTTTTTAGCGTGACCTAGACTACCGGGTAACTTTCAGGCATTTTTAGTGCAAATGACCCGTAATCGATTTTCTTCAAGCCATGATGAATCCACTTGACTCATTGGCGACTCTCGGTTGTCATGAAAATCTCGAGGATCTAAATACGGACACAGGGTACCAAAACAATAAGAAAATCAATCTAGTGCCAGTCGACGAGAATTTTCCAATTTAGTGGTGTCACCCACGATTAGCCACACATCTCTGTCGAACCAGCCTATTTCTGATTTCAAATCGATTTTATACTGTGCCGCAATGGCTTCTAAAGATAGACACGGTTGAGAAGCCGATTCTTAGTCGAATTCTCAAGTTTATTTGCCTTAAAATCCTTATTAGTTTCCCCAAGTAGCCTAGTTATCTCGAGAGTAATTAATTCTGAGAACAGTCCTATAGGCGTGTCAATGAAATGCCCGATTTATTTAATAGAAAACAGAGTTGAAAATCTGGGATGTCACAAACGTCCACGTCAGTGCCGGCCGGCCAAAATTGGCCAAATGGACTGAATTGGTATCAATATTAAAAGGTTTATGACTGAAGTGATCAAATTGAAAAGTTTATGACTGAATTGGTACCAATGTAATAGGTTTATGACCTTTTTGGTACTTTTCTCCCTCTCTAGTCTAGATTTTAGCTCTTCCTAGAAAAAAACAAGTTCGATGACGATGTGCTAGTTTTAATAGTTTTGTGGAATTTAAATAATTTCTACTACTTACGATCGTTATAATATGATCGTGCCTTCCTATGATAGGAAAGCCCATATATATGCCAGATTTTTCGAAGAAAGATGCATTCCACTTTTCTATTTGAAGACCATGAAGGCATGGGATATATTTTTTTTCTTGAAATGGATGCCTTTGTAGAAATTTAAAAAAGGCTCATATTGGTTTTTGTGGTTAGGCGATTAAGGCATATACGGGTCATTCTTTGCACATCTAAACCGGTCCACCTCCCAAATTATCTAAGCACGCACTCCTCCACATAAATGTGGCGCTTCCCAAAAATATGTTTATTAAACTGTGAGTTTCTTTTAATTATTTTAAGCACCCTTTTACATGGGAAGATTTTGTTATGCTTTTTTTGTTACAAATGGATCTTAGGAACATGAATACACAAAGGCTACTTGCATGAGCAATCCATTTTCTGTTGACGCTAATTGAATAGATGACAATTTGAACAAGTTTTTACATGGCATTATTCTAAATTTTAGTTCGAACATTTTGAAACTGCCCACTTGCTTTTGGAATTTTCTCATGATTCATGCATCAAATATACATGAACGTGAATTAATAATATGTTAATGTGATAGCTGGATCTTTAAGAGTCATATAAGGGACACATGTCTGCCATGCATAGGAAAAATTTAATATTAAGGACTCAAAAAAATTTTGAATAGGAAAAAAATCGGTACTAAGATACTTTGAAAAAAATTCGTAAATAGCGTGGATTGAAAAATTAATAATTCCGAGGAAATGATTTGTGAAGTTCTATAATTTGACCTTTTAGCAGAGCATCTATCTATCTATACAATATATGTTGAAAATTTACCAACTATACTTGACCCATAAGAAAAAGAAAATTAACCGATTACCTGTCACGTATGGATGTGATGGATTGCCTTCGTACATAAAGTTGTATAACTGTTGACCTTTTTGCATAGCATCTAGTTGTCGGTACTATCTATGGCAAAAATTAAATATAGATATATCTAAAGAGACTTCTCCTTCAAGTATCGATATGACACTATTCGACATCACGGCAACCCTAATTATTGTCACACCCAAACAAAAAATAAAAATTGGTTGATGAAAAGTCACTCTTGAAATATGCCAAGAACATTTTAGATAGAACGCATGTTTGTCACAGCCAAACAATTGTCTATTGAACTTCACAAGAAAAGTAGAATTTCGATGCACTCCCCCACAAACTTCAATGCGCTGGGGAGTTTCTTCCTTGGATGCCGTCCATTTGATCGGGTGAATCAAAACAGCCGATTATGTGTATCTTAGAATGTCTCAGGTGAGTTTCAAAAGATAAATACTTGTCATGCGTTTGATTTATTGGACATGAATCCACAAAAGTATTTCCCATTGTGTTGAGAAGGCCGGCAGCAAGCCCGGCGAGATCTCGGTATAAACATTATGTCACAACGCCTAATCAGCTACTCCAAATGTTTGTCTGCACAATTAAAATTAAAAGTTTTATCAAGAAATTCAAACTACAGAGGTCGAGCAGTAAAAGTAACTCCTAGTCCTAGCAATGTGGGTAAATCTGACCGCCGGAGGACCGACACTTCTATTGCTATTTTTCCATTAATTTATCTTTTTCTATTTTCTAGGCTCTTGCTAACCTGACCCAACCAGGGCTTTTCGGGGACTGGTTTAATGCGTGTCCGGCTAGAACCAACCTATTGACACCCCTGCCTTATGTAATATTGATATCTTGCGTCAATAACCCAAAAAAAAAAAAAAAATTCAAGAAATCTCGAACTAAAGGAGAAGGCACGAATGGACCAGCGCGCCATTAGGCCAAGCGTGTCTCGATCTGTCTATCAATTTTTATAGGTGATTATATATTAGAATTACCAACTTTCCTGAAGCCACCCCGACAAATTAGAAGCTCCAACAAGAGCTTCCTTCCATTTCTGTACTTTGCTGCTCATGATTTCCCGTGCCTTCCTCCTACCTTCCTGGATTCCACTTTGTAGAATGCATCACAACCTGTTCATTCATCTTCTTGCACTCTAATGTCTTCACCAGCCCTTCCAAACACCACGACGACGAAGCGTAGCTCTCCGAGAAGATGATGATCGCAATGAGCGATTCTTTGATCCCCCTCATGATCGAGGGCCGTATTCCCTCTCGCTTCCTTTGTTCCTTGCTATCCCGTGAACGTCATTAAGCCGGCCCGATCCGAGGCCTTGCATAGATGACCCACGAAGTTGCTGCCGATGTCTTTGCCTCTGAAATTAAGGAAGACATCGTAATTTCATCCTGGCTGTGAAGAAGAGGCCGTTAGAGTCGAGAGTCTTGAGACCTGGAAATTCATTTTGTCTCAACCATGAAGTCTAAATGCCACAACTAAATGGAAATTCATACCTAGACCATCACAACAGCAACACCTCAGGTTCTGATCATCCATAGAACTCCAATCGCAGTTGAATCTGTCACCAATAGAAGCTAGGATTTTCGGCCTCTGTTTTTGCTCATAAAAGAATCGAAACAGAGCATGTATTCTTACCTTGGCGAGACCGGATTTCTAGCCTCGGCGGATGAGAAAATCAGAGACTGGAGGTCCCAGACACTTCGGAGATGAAGATCAGCATTGGCGGAGGAGTCTCGAGAAAGAGCTGAAAACTTCGGACTCCTTGGCTCGGAAACAGGGGCAAACAGAGCTAGGTCGACTTCAGCTAGGAAAAGTCGAACGGCGACGGCGATGATTGTCATGTTATTTATTTTTGTGATCCCACATTTTAGACCCACATTTTCTCTTAAAGTTGCGACTGTTCGACATAAAAATTTTCCACGCTTCGTACCCTTTCGTGACAACCGCCCATTTGGTAACCGTTTTGATGGGAGACGGGATATAAAAAGAACGTACGTTCATTTTTTACGGGTGATGACAAGGTCTAACTCGAACTCTCTCATTCAGAATACACCATCAGTACGAGAGTGAATTGAGGTAGTAGAGTGTCCCCAATTTTCTTTAATTTTAGGTTTTTTCTGACAAACGCGAACAAGAACAATGGCTGGAGGTTTGTCTTCAATTGATCCTGGCTTCCGCATATGAATTTTTATGTCTAACATTTGGTATCAGAGCATGTTAAGAGCCTCTGTCTTGTTTTGTTGTATTTTTGTGTATTTTTGGTGTATTTTTGTGTATTTTTGGTGTATTTTCGGTGTATATTCGGGCTTTTAGAACATAAACAGTAACTTGAAGTTTTGAGGCCAAGAGAAATTCGCCGATTCCGGGCAAAATCCGGCGACCCACCCCTCGAATTCGGACCCGTACGGTCGCACCGCCATAAGGAATATTAATCATGAGTTATTTTGGCATTATCGGTGTTCGCCGGAGGCTAATCGGGCGGCGGAAGTTGCGGTGGTTGGGGAAATTGTGTTTTGGGAAATTTTCGTTTGATTTGGGGCCAATTTTTTAATCATTTTCGCCGAAACTTGGACCCATGTGGTCATGCCGGCATGCTCTTCAAAACCCATTATTAATTTGTGTCTGAGATGGGCTGCCGGAGAAGAAACGGCCGGCGAAACTGCGGCGAAACGGCGAAAAACGGCGAAGAAAACGCTTCTGTTCGCGAGGAAGAAGGCACGTGGAGCCGACGCGTGCGCGCTGCGGTTGCAGGCGCGTGGAATCCACGCGCAACGCGCTCTCACTCGCGCGGCAAACATTACGCGCGTGTGGACACGCGCCCGCGCGGATTCTAGCGCGTGCTCGGCACGCGCCGAGCGCTGGACGCGCGCGTGCTCGGCACGCGCCCGTCGTCTCCCACCCGCGGCTGCTTTTACCTTTTTGCCCCATTCATTTTAAATTTTTGCAATCATGCCCTTGGCCGATTTATTTACTGTTCTGCCCTTCGATGTTTTTATTTACTATTTTGTCATTTCATGTATTTTATGAATATTTTGTGCATGAAATTAAATGTCCAATGGTCCATATATTTAATTAATTAGGGAGTGGCCACATCATCTTTAATTAATTAAATTATATATTAAAAGCCTCGGGATCATATTTAGAAATGGACATTGATTGTAATTAATTATATTAATATGATGAATTTTATTCCACATGAATTTTCATTATATTAATATGATTAATTAGGATGAAATATCATATTATTTTTCTTAATTTACCCACAGGGATTAAGAAAAGGCATATAATATGGTAGTTTCTTCATGAAGTAATTATGAATCTATTTAAATTAAAAACTTAGCCCACAGTAGTTTTTATGTCATGTGATTCATATTGTGACATGTTTACATTGGTAAAACATGATTTATTTATATTTGCCTCAAATTTTGTGACATAAGCATAATTATTTGATATGCAGTTTCGCAACCTGTGAATTTCTCTGAATTTAAGTTTGATGTTCCCATACTGAATGGTGAGAACTATAAAGTTTGGAAGGAGTCAGTTCTTCTTCAATTGGGGTGGATGGACATTGATTATGCTATAAGGAAAGACGAACCACCTGCTCCTACTAATTCGAGCACTCCAGCTGAGATAGCTCTTTATAACCAATGGGAGTGGTCCAACCGCGTTTGTGCCATGTTTATAAGAGCTAAGATATCTCCTAGTATTCGTGGTTCAATTGCTAAGCATAGCAATGCTAAGGCTTTATTGGAGGCCATAGATGCATAGTTTGAAAGTTCTGAGAAGGCGCATGCCATGACCCTGATTGTGAAGTTTTCATCATTGAAGCTCACTAGTGTTAGAGGTGTGCGTGAGCACATCATGCAAATGAGGAATATTGCAGCTCGGCTTAAGAACCTTGAGGTTGACATATCTAAATCCTTCCTTGTGTAATATATTCTGAACACTCTCCCACAACAGTATGCACCTTTCAAGATCTCTTATAACACACATAAGAATAAATGGTCAATTAATGAACTCATGACCATGTGTGTTCAAGATGAAGAAAGACTAATTATGGAATTGGGAGAAAGTGCTCATTTGACAATACAAGGAAAGGATAAGGGCTATGGCAAGCATAAGGGAAAATGTAAAATACCTCCCCAAGCTGACATTAAGAAAGAATCCAAGTGTTTCTTCTGTAAACAGAAGGGGCATATAAGGAAAGATTGTGTCAAATTTAAGGCCTGGCTCGAGAAGAAATGTAATCCAATTTCTTATGTTTGTTATGAATCTAATATGACTGATGTAAGTCACAACACTTGGTGGATTGATTCTGGATCTACAATCCATATTTCGAATTCCTTGTAGGGTTTTCAAAACCATAGGAAGCTAGTGGAAAGTGAACAAAGCATCTATTCAGGAAACAAGATGCGTTCACATGTGGAAGCTATTGAGACATATAAACTAGTTCTCAATAATGGTTTTGTTTTGAATTTGGAAAAGACATTTTATGTTCCTAGTTTTTCTAGAAACTTAATTTCAGTTTCAAGACTTGTACCTTTGGGATACTCTTTTAACTTTTCAGATTTAAACTTCTGTTTATCATTTAAATCTAAAATTGTCGGGAGTGGTACTTTGTCTGATGGTCTTTTCGAATTAATTTACAAGACAATGCCTATTATGATGCGATGCATGTTCATGATAAAGCTGATATAAAACGATGTGTTGTGAAAGAACATTCCTCTATGTTGTGGCATCGGAGATTGAGACATATCTCCATAGAAAGAATTAAGCGATTAGTAAATGATGGAGTACTCGGTACTTTAGATTTTACTGATTGTGATACTTGTGTGGACTGCATAAAGGGAAAGCAGACTAACAAAACAAAGAAAGGTGCCAAGAGGAGTACAGAAATATTAGAAATCATACACACGGATATTTGTAGTCCGGATATAGACTCATGTGGTCAGAAATACTTTATCTCCTTTATAGATGATTATTCACATTATATGTATATCTACTTGATTCATAATAAATATGAAGCATTAGATGCCTTTAAGGTATTTAAGGCAGAAGTAGAGAAACAATGCAATAAGCAAATTAAGATCGTGAGATCAGATAGAGGTGGAGAATTCTATGGTAGATACACTGAAGATGGACAAGCACCTGGTCCATTTGCAAGATTTCTTCAAGAGCATGGGATAGTTGCCCAATATACTATGTTTGGTTCTCCGGACCAAAATGGCGTGGCGGAAAGAAGAAATCGGACCTTATTAGACATGGTGCGTAGTATGCTTAGCAGCTCCAAACTTCCTAAATTCTTATGGACTGAAGCACTTAAGACGGCAGTGTACATATTAAACCGAGTTCCGACCAAGGCTGTTCCAAAGACACCTTTTGAGTTATTTAAAGGTTGGAAACCGAGTTTACATCATGTGCGCGTTTGGGGATGCCCATCTGAAGTGAGAATTTATAATCCACAAGAAAAGAAGTTGGCCCAAGGACCATAAGTGGATATTTCATTGGATATGCCGAAAGGTCTAAGGGATACAGGTTTTATTGTCCATCTCATACCACTAGAATTGTGGAATCAAGAAATGCTAAATTTCTTAAAAATGACTTGATCAGTGGGAGCGATCAACCGAGGGATCTTGTTCCTAAGGAAGATCATTCAGACACTCAACCTTCCACCTCAAGTTGCTCATAATGCCCTTTCAGTTCAGCTGGCTATTGAACAACCAATTGTTGAAGTTCCACAACCTGCTGATATTGATCTAGTAGATCCAGTTGTTCAGCAATTACCAAAAACTGTTGAACAACCAGTTGAGCAACACACTCCTCAAGAGAATGTTGATGCAACATTGAGAAGATCTTCTAGAATAAAGAAATCGGCTATTCCTAGTGATTATATTGTGTATTTACAAGAGTCTGACTATAATATTGGAGCTGAGAATGATCCCGAAACGTTTTCACAAGCCATGGATAGTGATAAATCTAATTTGTGGTACAATGCCATGAAGGAAGAGATGAGTTCTATGGCATCTAACAAAGTCTGGGATTTGGTTCAGTTACCTAATGGTGCGAAGGCTATTGGTTGTAAATGGGTCTTCAAAACTAAGAATGATTCATTGGGTAATATTGAAAGATATAAAGCTAGACTTGTTGCCAAAGGATTCACTCAAAAGGAAGGAATCGATTACACGAGACTTTTCTCCTGTATCTAAGAAAGATTCTCTTCGTATTGTTTTGGCTTTGGTTGTCCATTTTGATATGGAATTACATCAGATGGATGTGAAAACGGCGTTCCTCAATGGAGAACTAGAGGAGGAGGTTTACATAAAACAACTTGAAGAATTTTCCTTTAGTAAATGTGAACATTTGGTGTGCAAGCTTAAGAAATCTATATATGGCTTGAAACAAGCATCCCGCCAATGGTACTTAAGGTTTCATGATGTCATCTCTTCATTTGGTTTTATAGAGAATGTCATGGATCAATGTATATACCAGAAGGTTAGTGGCAGCAAAATTTGTTTCCTTGTGCTGTATGTGGATGATATACTACTTGCAACCAATGATAAGGGGTTGCTACATGAGGTGAAACAATTCCTCTATAAGAGTTTTGACATGAAGGATATGGGTGAGGCATCTTATGTCATTGGCATTAAGATCCATAGAGATAGACCTCGAGGAATTTTAGGACTATCTCAAGAAACCTATATCAATAAGGTCCTAGAGAGATTTCGGATGAAAGATTGTTCACCAAGTATAGCACCTATTGTGAAGGGTGACAGGTTCAATTTGAACCAATGCCCGAAGAATGATCTAGAAAGGGAACAATTGTACAACATTTCATATGCTTCTGCTGTTGGAAGCTTGATGTATGCTCAAGTTTGCACTCGACCTGACATCGCTTTTGCTGTGGGAATATTGGGTAGATATCAGAGTAATCCAGGTTTAGACCACTGGAGAGCTGCAAAGAAAGTAATGAGATACCTTTAAGGTTCCAAAGACTATATGCTTATGTATAGACGGACTGACAACCTGGAAGTGGTCGGTTATTCGGATGCGGACTTCGCGGGCTGTGTTGATTCACGAAAATCAACATTTGGATACATTTTTATGTTAACTGGCGAAGCCGTGTCATGGAGAAGTGCCAAGCAGACTTTGACTGCTACTTCTACTATGGAGGCTGAGTTCATTTCTTGTTTTGAGGCTACCTCGCATGGTGTATGGTTGAAGAGTTTCATTGCTGGGCTTAGAATTGTTGATTCTATTTCTAGGCCATTAAGAATATATTGTGACAATTCAGCTGCAGTTTTTATGGCTAAAAATGCCAAAAGTGGCAGTCGAAGTAAGCATATCGACATTAAGCATTTAGCCATAAGGGAACGTGTTAAGGAGAATAAAGTGATCATTGAACACGTTAGCACTGAATTGATGATAGCCGATCCTTTAACTAAAGGCATGCCACCAATGAAGTATAAGGATCATGTAACTAGTATGGGAATAAGTCCCATCATGTAATTTGTCGTCATATGAACGATTTTTGTTGTATGAAACTCTTATTCAGTTGTAATGTCGATTCTCAATTTTTGTGTACACATTTTGTTGTTTATGAGAATAACATTTATCATTGGTTCTGGAATAAACATGGGGTTTATTCATTAAGATTTGTTGTCACATATAGGCTGACATTAAAGAAATAAGGTGCATTGTGATACATGGAAGATATTACTCACTCTTAGAGGACATGTCGCAATGATCCATGTGTTTTGTTTCTTTTCTTTAAGCATAAAAATTTTGTGGAATTAGTTGAATAATCCGTATGATGAAAATGATGGGATCAAGTGGGAGAATGTTATTTATTTTTGTGATCCCACATTTTAGACCCACATTTTCTCTTAAAGTTGCAACTGTTCGACATAAAGTTTTTCCACGCTTCGTATCCTTTCGTGACAACCGCCCATTTGGTAACCGTTTTGATGGGAGACGGGATATAAAAGGAACGTACGTTCATTTCTGACGGGTGATGACAAAGTCTAACTCAAACTCTCTCATTCAGAATACACCATCAGTACGAGAGTGAATTGAGGTAGTAGAGTGTCCCCAATTTTATTTGATTTTAGGTTTTTTCTGACGAACACGAACAAGAACAATGGCTGGAGGTTTGTCTTCAATTGATCCTGGCTTCCGCATATGAATTTTTACATCTAACATGTCAGTGACCTGAGAACGTCGAAAAGGTGAATTAGGCTAAGGAAATTCTTAGAGAGAGAGAGAGAGAGAGAGAAATCTCACTGAGCTTCGTCTGTCAAAAATCCTGCTCTGCTTCGGTGTTTTCTCATCTATGGTGGCCAGCAACTGGATAATATGGAAGTCTTCAGCGATTGGAGCTGGTGAGGCGCGAATGCTAGCGTCAATTCGTGGTCCAGAAGCTAAGGAATCCTCTGGATCGGAGATGATGAAATTGTTCGTGTCCTCCTCTTTGCTCTGGTATTCTTGGTTCTCCGTCGGCCAGCGATCGGAGGGATTATGGTAGGCAATGGGGAACGGTGGACACTGGCGTCGATTGGTGGCCGGCGAAGGAGAGGGTACCGGATAGAGGATTCCACCGTTTCACGTGTCATGGGCATTTTTATGGGCTGTGGTGGGCTTTTAAATGATCTGGTGGGCTTGTGCTTGTGAAGAATTGGATTGAATTTCTGGGCCACACAAATTGATTGGCCGGGCTTGGGTAACTTTGATCAGGCCTTTTCCATTTTTACCAAATTGGAGCCCTTTTCTTTTTTCTTTTTATTTATTTATTTATATTTTTTTAAGAAAAATTTATGCTTGATGTGTCTGCTAAAATTCAGATGTTAACATGTAGTAACATATATACATTATCTCCACAGAAACCAGATTATCTCCTAAAATTGTAAGCAAATGCACATTCAAGTATACTTGCCCTCACGTGCTTTGCTTCAAAAGTTGGTCAATCATATTTATTAGATTTTTAAAATAATCAAAAATTGGAATTCCTCGATGCATGTTGAACAATTGAATTCTTACCTGCCCAAATCTATCAGTAACTTAGCAAAAGAAATTACAATTTGCCACACCACATTTTAGTTGAAACCACAGTCACTATGGAAAATGGGATAAAAAGCATCTAAAAATATAAAATAGGATTATTCAAGGAAATGAGGTTAAACTAATTTTCTGCTTTTAACCACCGCCTGCAGTGGCCTAGCTGGATAAGAGCCCCCATGACATCTACCCAAGATGGAGGGGTTCAAATCCCGCAGGATGCACGGGATCTTAAGCGCGACGTCGGGGTGGTGGGTCCTCCGCTAGCGTCGCTCCAGGGTTTACCCGCCGGCTGCCGGCTGTACGGGGTTCCCTGGGTATCAAAAAAAAAAAAAACTAATTTTCTGCTTTTCGGGCTAAGCAGAATAGAGAGATTGATGAGGGAATTGGAGAGAAGGAAGCGGTGGGGCCCGCAGGGATCGATAAGCTCTGCTTGACCTCCGTTGCCGGGAGGCGGGGTATTGCAGCGCCGGGAACAACCAGTGGATGCCACCGGCAAGCATCTCGACTGTGATCAAATGTTATTTATATGTTAATTGTGATCAAGTTGAGTCGAGTCAAGTTTAAGTATCTCAATTTTTCTACTTTAGTCAAGCTGAAGTAAGAAATTTGATACTTGATCAAGCTCAAGTCGAGGTTGGAGTATCAAGTCTATGGGTGAAGTTGAGCTCGAGCTTACCAATGTATTGACTTGACTCGGCTTAATTACACTACCGAGTACTCATAAAAATAAGAAAATTACAGGACAATTCACTATTTGGAAATTTACAAGGATTTATTATAACTAAGAACAAAACATCATAAATTTTGATTTTTTTTTTAATTGAAACAATTTACAAAGGGTTGGGACACATGTTTGTAACAAACAACATAAAGTCGTAAATAGGGATGGTAATTATGAGGATTTACAATTCCATCGTAATCAAGAGTAAAGTGCTATTTGAAATTTTAAAATTTCGAAAGTGTAAAAATATTTATGATGTCACGTTGTGACAAAGAATAGATCGATGTGAATTTCGATTCTTTTAAATTGCAACGGTTCACAATGAAGATTATCCATGAAGAATCACGAAAATTATAAGAAGGAAAATACAATCCACAATTATGCCTTATTTCACAAAAAAATATTTTCCAAAAAAAATATTCTTCATTTTATAGCATTTGAATCGCTTAGGAAAATGAGTCATTAGAAAATATTTACTTAAATTCAGGAAAATGATTTCCCATTGAAAAATCAAAACTATTTTCCAAAAAATAAATAAATATTGGTGCCTGGATCATAAACTCTACGTTTGGGCATGAAACCCCACACTTGTTCTTGGGCCCTTGCCAGCCAACTTGGGTCTAGATGCTAGGGGGGTTCGTTGGGATCCATCAAGGCCAAGCTTGGGCATAGGAAGCATCCAAGACCTCAATGCTTGCACCTAGGTGAATCAAGGCTAGATGCTGGCACCCAGGTCCATCAAGGCCAGGCTTACGTCCAACAAGGTTGGGGTTGGAGCCTTGGTGCTTGAGCCCTAGTCCTTCACACCAACACTCGGGTCCATCAAGGTTGAGATTGGGACCCTAGAGCCCATGCCCTGTCCTCAGTATCTAGGTCCATCGAGGTTGGGCCGGGGTTCATGGCACCTACGCTTGAGTCTATCAAGGCTAGGCTCGGGACCTTGGTGCTTAGGTCCATCAAGGTCAGACCTAGGATCAATGCTCATGCTCATGCTTGAGTCCTCGACTCCGAAGACAGGGTCCATCAAGGTCGGATTTGGGACTTTGATGCTGGTACTCAATTCCCTAGCGGCTCATGTGTAAATCGGTAGTACCTAATTTTCTTTACTAAACGATGAAAAATATTTTTTAGTTCATTTCAAGTTTCAGCCAAACATAAAAAAATCATTTTCCTGAACCAGAAATGTTAAGTTATCCGCAAAACAGACAAAGCTTTGACAATCAAAGAGGCTTACACTCCTATGTAATTGAAAATATTTGTACATTTTCTGTTTTCCCTTTTGTAATTATTTAATGTTGTAGTATTACAAAAGTAACAAGAACTATTTGTCTCAATATTACTCTCAGAAGTTATTTTCTCCAAAAAAAGAAGAAAGAAGAGCATTATGTTCATGAAATTATTCCACGACTGATTGATTAACATACACAATCACCATCAAATTTTAAGAAATAATCGATGTTGTTTACGAACCCTGTCGCGACCAATTTTTCGGGTGTGGACCACCTAAGGTTTGGCTAATGGATTGTTAAGCCTAGACTTAACGCGGGCTCTCCCAAGCCCATACCAATTCGCAACTTTCGGTTCAAGTTCTTAACATGCAATTTTTTTAATTAGGAGTCCCCACTAATCTATTTTTGGTGGGTCGATTAGAAACCCAAGTAAAGTAATGAGAGATTTACTTTACTCCTACGAACCAGAGATTTGTGAGTTCGGGGACTTGGTTACGTTAGATTTCTCTAACGCCCTTTCGGTACCTTCATCTTTTATTTTGAAAAAATTGTTTGGCAAGCAACTTGAATTGATTTTAATTCCTTAACATGTGAGGTGACCATGCAGGTGCGCAAACCACCAATTTAACACTCAAGAAATCAAATGAATAAATTGCAGGACTTACCTCAAAGCAACGAAAGCATCTGCAATGTTAATTTAGAATTCACATCAGCAGTCCTAAATATGATTTCTAATTAACACACAATTTTTTGTTTTGTTTTCACTTAATTAATGAAAATCATGCAATATGCAATGCATGCCACTAATTTAACATGAAATGATATGACATGGCAACATGACTTAGCTATATGACCTAAGCAATATGACATAACTAAGCATGTAATCTATCCTAAGCATGAAATGATTTATTCTAAATAATTTTTTTTGTATTTTCTATGAGATTCGAAATTAAAGAAATGCAACATTTAAATATGCAATCTAAATTAATCTAATGACCTAATTCTAATGACGGGCAATTTCTAATTAAATGCACCTAACAAAAATCACTAAATGACGTGCATTGTATGAAACTAATTCTATATGACGTGCACATGATTTTTATTTTCCTAATAAGCATGCAATCTATTTATGAGAAATTATCTAAACCTATAATATGCAATCTTAGCATGCAATGATGTGCAAAGAATGCCCTAATTCTACATGACATACGCATATGACATTTTTTTATTTTATTTTATTTAAAAAAGAATGCAATCTATCCTAGAAATTGCAACTAATTTATCCTAAGACAAATTTTATGAAATTTCAAATGATCTAGCTAGATTAAGATTCTATCTAATTTAAACTAGGGATTAAGTCATATTAAATCCTAATTTAAACTAAAACATTATCTAAATCTAAAATGCCATTTATCTAAAAAAGATGATCTAAATTTAAAATGAAGCGTGCAATTCTAATATGCACAATGATTTTTTTTTTTGTGTTTTTCTTTAATCTCGAAATTAAAACTAACACATAATTAACATGCAATTCAAATAAAAAACTAACAACCTAAATGAATGCACTTTCTTTTTCGGATTTTTTTATTTAAAAATTCATAATAAGATTGCAATCCTAAATATGCAAGATGACAACAAACATAATCCTAATTAAGATTTTTTGATTTTTTATTTTTACGAAAATAAGATTTGACTCAACCAACTTGACGATAGTAAATCAAATAAAAGATAAGATTGATATCCAAAATTGACGAACCATATCTCGCGCATGAGATCGGGTTGACCAATTTTAATTTTAAATCGCGAATCAAATCTCAGGCTTGAGATTGGATTGTCGATTTTTATAAGGGCTTGCGAGTCGGATTTCGGGCGCGAAAATCGGACTGTCAATCCCTAGCTTGATAGACTATTTCATATTGGGATATCAATAATATATCAAGGAACAATTCCACTAAAACAGAATATTAAAAAAGGTAAAATAAAAGAAAAGAAAAACCACCTAATCAGATTTTCTTTTTCTGTTTTTCTTCTTTCCGTACACCGCCGTGGATTTCAAGGGAGCCGACCGATCAGTCCGGCAAAGGGGATTCGGCAAGGGCGACTGCAGGCGACGCGGGGACGTGGAGCGCGGCTACTGGGCGTCACGAACAGGGCACCTCGTCGTCGAGTCACCGATCTGCTGCTCGTAAAGATTCGAGCAGCAGGGGGAACGGAGCGATGGGGAGATCGGGTACGTCTGGGGCTCCGGGTGCGGGAGTCGCGGATCGAGCAGACCAGCCATTGGGCGGATCGGCGTCGGCGTAAGCTCCGGGCAGCAGGGCACAGGGATTCGGCGGTAGCGTCGAATCGCGAGGTTGAAGCTGAGGTTGGGCGAGGGGGCTCGTGGTGGAGGATGGCCGGCGTCAGAGCTCCGGCGAGGGCACAACAGGTGCACGGTGAGGAGCTCTGGCGAGGAGATTGTCGTGGGTCGGTATGGGCTCGCGTCGCGGCGCTCGGATCACGAGCTTCGCCGGCGGGGCGCCGCAGGGACGGCGGGAGGCCTCGGTGGCTGCGATGAGGCTCGGCACCGGCGAAAGGGAAGCGCGAGCCGGGTCCCGGGGCTTCGTCGCCGGGGACCTCGAGCGGGGCGCCGATCGAGGTGGAGGCACGCGACGGATCGGCGATCGGCTTCGCGTCGGGATCGGGTTGCGACCGCAGAGAGTGGCTCGGCGTCGTCATCACGGAGATGCGGTGCCGGCACGGCGGTGGCTCGGCAGCGAGGGGAATCAGCGCTGGGCTGGGCTGAGGCGGATACGCAGCAAAAGAACCCCTTGGAGAAGATGAACAAGTAGGGTCTTGTCAATTGCTTTTTTTTTTTTTTTTCCCTCTTCTCCCGTCTTCTCACGTCACTTGCTGCAACTTTCCCCTCTACTTTCTACTTTTTTTTTTTCTTTTCCTCTCCCACAAACCGAAACCCTATTCTCTGTTTTCTCTCTTTTCGCTTTTCAATTTTTTTACGAAAAGAAGCCCCTTTCTCTCATCGTATACGGCTCCCTTTTATAGGCAAATAAGATGAAAATCTTCGTGAAATATTTCATCCACTTTTCAATATACACGAAGATTTTCCTATAACCTCTGAATCACAAAACCCTCTTATTTTTCTTATCTCCTAAATGTTCTCCGCCGATTTCATCAGCTATTGATAAAGATAAGATTACAATGCGATTTTTTAATTTCCAAAAATCATCATAATATCGCATCAAATCTTAAATTTTCACAAGATAATTAATTAAACATAACGACGGGCTTGGGTTAATTTTCTCCTTTCGTGGGCCTAGCCCAGCCTGCTAATTTAAAACCCAAAACCACTAATTCGACCCATCCGCCACCAGTCCAATAAATAAATGTAAAAAAAATGCAAATTAAAAACAAATGCACCTAAATCTATATGCTATGCAATTAATATTTTTTCAGGGATAAAATTAATCCCTAATTTCTTAATGCGACAAATTACTAAACGGGTAGCCAAAATTTAGGTGTCAACAAACCCCAACCGGACAAGACCAATCTCTTTTTTGCTCATTCATCATAACATCCAACTATACGTATATCCACACATGCACAAAATGAACTGACATGCGTGGATGCAGAAAATATTCACCAAAATAATTGAAAGAAAAACTTGGTTGGTCTGTAGAAGGCGAAATTTTGCAAAGTTGGATTTGAATAAGAAGTTAATGTGGAAGATAGACAGGGACGTCCCGTTCCAGTGGCCTCACCTGCTCCCCTTTCATCGTCATCACCTCCTACTCTGCACTTTCTTTAATCGCTATCGTTCTTTCAAGTCCTGAGGTCACGGGAGTCTAGAGTGTTGGGTAGGGAAGCCTCTAACTTAGGCACCATTTAACTGCAATTATTTAAGTCAAAATCATATTTTCTTATGGGTAAGTATGAATGAATTCCACTGGAAAAAGCAGGCTCAACAATAAATCAAAGAGTGAATTCATACTAACCGTAAGAAGGACAATAAACAGCATAAGATAGTCTGTCGTTTGATCTGTTCAACATCAAAAGACTTGGGTTGATGAAGCTTCATATCGTGGAATGCTTTGCCCTTCAGATGATATGTGGCCTAGGGCCTGTGGAACTCCGAACGCCAACTTTGTAATCGCCTGTCTATATGGAAGTCATGGAGAATACCTAGCCAACAAGCAGAAAAAGCGTGACATCCAAAGAAAAGGTGTCAAGCTCTCATCTGCCCCTACTATTAGTTATACTTGTATCCGTTTCTATTAGATTTTCTTTAATTTAATTATGAAATGAATTCAATAGAGCACGGTTCAATGAGGTTACAAGGAAATATTTACTCATGAGTGACACAAGCTCTTATTCTCGTTCATGGTTTCTCTTGATCTCGATCAATCTATTTATCTGCTCTTGCCCGAAATTTCTGGTCATCATGCGCATGGAGAGCATCATGTATAGTTCAGTCAATCAAAAGAAGCACATCAGTGTCGGGAAACAAAACTTGTAGATCATTTTATCAAAAAAATTCCCAAGAAATTCCGATAGTCAAACTTCTCTCTCTCAAACTGTTTGCACTTTGAGTAACAGTATCCTAAATTCCGAAAATGAGCTTTTACAGTTAAATGGGCGTATTCTCACCAAGAAGCATCCGTTAAGATAAGAAAGTAAATAAGTGCAAATCGCGGCAGTCTTTTGTAATTGAGAGTGGACAAGTTCTTCCCACATAGTGGACAGTGTTAATAAGGTCGCAGAGATGGGTGTTTCAATGCGAACTAGCCTCCAATTCATTTCAAAAACAGAAAAGCTGCTTTCCTCTACCAAGGTGATTGTAGAAAAAGAAGAAAAATTTCCTTGAATACCTTCCCGCGGATACGCGCTTCATGAGGGAAGCAGGAATCCATAGATGAGTTACCGAAATGCAGAAGGATCGATAAGTTCATGAAGAAGTCCACATGAATTTGATTCTTCTTCGGTATGTTCAACACTAGGTCAATTTATATTCCATCCGAGTAAGATAGACAGCCTCTAGAGTCTAGACTCTACCTCTTCATAGAAACAAGTTCGAAGATAATGTGCCCGTTTTTATAGTTTTGGTGGAATTCAAATAATTTCTACAGCTTACAATTGTTATAATGGTTGTGCCTTCCTTCGATAGGAAAGCATATATATGTGCCAGATTTTTCGAGGAAAGATGCAGTATACTAATCTATCTTAGGAATGTGAAGGCATGGCATATAATTTTCTCGAAATGAATGTGTTTGTAAATATATAAATCCCAAATTGTTGATTTATTTAGGCTCCATTCGTTTTGCGGAAAATGTGGTGTTTCTGGAAATATTTTCCAAGAAGCCATTTTTCAGGAAAATCTAATTATTTTCTGGTGTTCGGATGAAACTTGAAAATTAAATGGAAAATATTCTTCATTTTTTGGTAAGGAAAATCTTTTTCTTCATATATCGAGCGTAAGCGTCGAGCTCGAGGCTTGCTAGATCGACGGATGCTTGCTAGATCGACGGATGCGAGCTTGAGATTGATGAGCTCGAGGTTCGCTTGGCGACAGCCGACAACTAGTCAAGAAAGAAGAAAATGGGAAACAAAGAAAAGAAAAAGGAAATTAAAAATAATTCAAATTAAAAAAGAAAAAGAAAATTAAAAAATAATTTGAATAAAAAAAGAAAAGAAGAAGAAATGGGAGGAGGAAGTAATGATTTGTAGAGGTATGAGATAAGAGAGATCAAGTGAGAAAAATGTTTTTCACTTTTCAAAAATATAAAATATTTTCCCATAATTTAGAAAGCTTTTTTTCTTTTCATGGAAAACATTTTCACCAAAAATTCATTTTTTGTGAACGAACGCTGAAAAATCCGGAAAATGTTTTTTCAACAATTATTTTCTACGAGACGAACGGAGCCTTATTTATCGATTAAGTGGTGTACGGGTCAGTTTTGCACATCTTAACCAGTCCACCTCCCTCGTGATATGAGGAGGCTCTCTTCCACATAGATGCCACGCTTTCCTAAAATCAAGCTTATAAAAAATACCATTAAACTATTAGTTTCTTTCAATTATTTTAAGCACGCTTTTGCATGGGAAGATTTTGTTATGCACTTTCTATTATATAAATGGATCTTTGCAACATGAATGGACAAAAGCTACTTGCATTAACAAGCCATTTTCTGTTGATGCTGATTGAATTGATAACAATCTGACCAAGTTTTTACGTGGCATTTTTCTAACTTTTAGTTCGAACGTTTTGAAGTTGCCCACTTTCTTTTTGAATTTTCTCATGGTTAATGCATCAAATATACATGAACGAAAGATAATAATATGTTAATGTGATAGTTGGATCTTTAGGAATCGTACAAGGGACATACGTCTGCCATGCATGGGAAAAATTTAATGTTAAGGACTCAAATACTTTTGAAGAAGAAAAAAATTAATATTATGATGTTTTGGAAAAAAATTCATAAACAGCGTGGATTTAAAAAATTATAATCTATGAAGTTCTATAAATTGACCTTTCAGCTGAGCATCTATCTATCTATGCAATATATGGCGAAAACTAACCAATTATCTCTCACATATGGGCGTGATGGATTGCCTTCATACATAAAGTTTTATAACTCTTTACCTTTTTGCATAGCATTTAGAAGTCAATACTATCTATGGTGAAAATTATGTATACAAATACCTAAAGAGACTTCTCCTTCGAGTATCAACATGACGCCATCCGACGTCATGGATCCTAATTACTGCTACCCGAACAAAAAATAAAAGTTGGTTGATGACAAGTTACTCCTGAAATATGATAGCATGCATGTTGATCAAAGCAAAATAATTGTCCATTTAAAGCTTCGCACAAAAAATAAAATATCGGTGCACTTCCAATAAACTTCAATGCGCTGGGGAGTTTCTTCCTTGGATGCCGTCCGTTAGATCGAGTGAATCATAACAGCTGATTCTGTGCACCTTAGAGCGTCATATGTGAGTTTCATAAAATAAATGGTCATCACGCATTTAATTCACTAAATTTGGATTCACACTGCATTGAGAAGCTCGGCATAAACATTGTGTATCACGCTTTACAATCTGCTACTACAAATGTTTGTGTGCACGATCAAAATTAAAAGTTTTACCAAGAACTTCAAACAGCAGAGGTTGAGCAGTAAAAGCAACTCCTAGTCCTAGCAATGTGGGCAAATCTGAGCACCGGAGGACCGACCCTTCCATCGCTATTTTTCCATTAATTTTATCTTCTTCTATTTTCCAGGCTCCTGCTAACCTGACCCAACCAGGGCTTTCCGGGACTGGTTAATGCGTGCCCGGCTCGAGCTAACTCATTGACGCCCCTTTATGCAATATAGATATCTTGTGTCAATATCCAAAAATAAAAGAAAACGCGCAAGAAATCTCGAACTAAAGAGGAGAAGGCACGAATGGACCTGCGCGCCTTTGGACCAGGTGGGTCTCGATCTGTCTATCATTTTTCATAGGTGATTATATATTAGAATTACCTGTTTTCCTGATGCCACCCCGACAAATTAGAAGCATCAACGAGAGCTTCCTTCCATTTCTTGACTTGACTCCATGCTTTGCTGCCCATGATTTCCCGTGCCTTCCTCCTACTTTCCTTGATTCCACTTTGTAAAATATAGGCATCGCATCCTGTTCATTCATCTTCTCGTACTCCAATATCTTGACCAGCTCTTCCAAATACCACGACGACGAAGCGTAGCTCTCCGAGAAGATGATGATTGCAATGAGCAATTCTTTGATCGCCCTCATGATCGAGGGCGTTATTGCCTCTCACTTCCTTAGTTTCTTGCTATCCCACGAACGTCGTTAAGCCAGCCCGATACAAGGCCTTGCATAGATGACCCACGAAGTTGTTGCCAATATCTTTGCCTCTGAAATTAAGGAAGACATCGTAATTTCGTCTGGGCTGTGAAGAAGAAGCCATTAGAGTTGAGAGTCTTGGGACCTGGAAATTCACGTTGTCTCAGCCATGAAGTCTAAATGCCACAACGAAATGGAAATTCATACCTAGACTATTACAGCAGCAACACCACAGGTTCTGATCATCCGTAGTACTTCAATTGCAGTTGAATCTGTCACAAACAGAAGCTAGGATTTTCGGCCTCTGTTTTTGCTCATTAAAGAACCGAAACAGAGCATGTATTCTTACCTTGGCGAGATCGGAACTCTAGCCTCGGCGAATGGGCAAATCAGAAACTGGACGTCCCAGACACGCTGGAGATGAATATCGGCGTTGGAGGAGGAGTCTCAAGCATTAACTGAACACTTCGGACTCCTTCGCTGAGAAACAGGGGCAAAGAGAGCTGGTTCGACTTCGGCTAGGCAATGTCGAACGGCGATGGCGATGATTGTTAGTGAACTGAGAACGTCGGAGAAGGTGAATTAGGCTAAGAAAACGCTTATAGACCTGCTCTGCTTCGTTTTTTTTTTTTTTTTCTTATCAATGGTGGCCAGCACCTGGAAAACATGGAAGTCTGCAGCGACTGGAGGTGGTGAGCGGTGAATGCAAGCGACGATTCGTGGTCCGGAAGCTAAGGAATCCTCTTGATCAGAGATAATGAAATTTTTCGTGTCCTCCGCTCCGGTATTCTCGATTCTCCGTCGGCCAGCGACCGGAGGTACTCGGTGGTAGATGGGGAACGGCGGGTGTTGGCGTCGATTCGTGGCCGGCGAAGGGGAGGGTACCGGATAGAGGATTCCACCTTTCCAATTGTCATGGGCATTTTTTATGGGCTCCTGTGGGCTTTTAAATGATCATGTGGGCTTATGCTGGTGATGAATTGGATTGAATTTCTGGTCCCTGCAAATTGATTGGCCGGGCTTGGGTAACTTTTTTTTTGGTAAAAGGTAATAAATATATTAAGGAAAGACCAACTATACAAAAGATCACAGCACCAAAACTTACACTCAATATGAGAAAACATTATGAGTGGAAGGATGCTGAGATGTAAAACTAGAACACGCGGCAAAACAAACCAAGGAAGCCGAAAAAACAAAAGACAAGCACAACATGAACAACCGGGCTTGGGTAACTTGGATAAGGGCTTTTCCATTTTTACCAAATTGGAGCCCCTTCTTTTTGTTCTTTTCTTTCTTTTTTTTTATTCGTTATTTTTTTTTCTTTACAAAAATTGATGCTTGATGGGTCGACAAAAATCCAGATGTTGACATACAATAACATAAATACATTATCTCCAAAGAGACCAAATTTTCTATGGATGCAAGAAAAATTCCTTAGTTGAAGTCCCCATTAAATAAAGTCTTCACAAGCCTTTTATTTTATACGGAATATTAGGAATCTTTACAATTTTGAGCCATCATTAAGATAGAGAAGTTGAAGATTCTTGGAATGGAGCACATCGGAGAATGGTAAATGGCTACCTTTAAGTTGTTGAATATCCACAAGTAAATTGAGAAGAGAGTGATTTCATGGTGTACCAATAATAATTCCGATATGCCATGCGGCTTTCTTAAAATAAGAAAACAAAAGTTATACTTGTAGATAGTTAATAAAAAATATGGAATTTGGTGAACAATAAGAAATACACTCGTAAAGTAAACATAGTAGATAATATGATAAAGTATAAAATAAAATAAAATAAAAAACTTTGGTTGGTACTTGCATGATACAAATGAAAGATCTTACTTTACTGATGAATTTAGAATTTTGCATTTGTTTTTTGATATTATGTGATATGAATTGACCAAAAGAAAAAACTGATTAGAATCTCCAATCTCTTACACTTCAAATGGTATAGAACCAAGGTTAGAAATTAAGTTTGACAATTAAAAGAGATGCTAATATAAGCATTAGATAGCTATAAAATAAGAAAAAAATTGTAATTAGCATGATTGGGTTGACAAACCGGGCATTATTATACTCATACATTGATAACCAAATTTTGCACTCTATGCTTAGGCCATTGATGTGCCATAAATATGTTCATCTACTTAAAACATAAACTATTGAATTGTTTGGGTCAAGCCTCCGTTAATCATCCTTCTGTGGGGGTGTCCAAACCTCTCTACAAGTTGCACACTTGAAAAGTGAAAATCTCAAGAGAAAATATTTATCATTAATGAGTCTCTTCAGAGACATTAGATGGGGCTAAAGAAAAGCCCCGCCGTCGCTAGTTATAAGATGAATAAGCGCACTTAATTAGAAAACATAATTGTAAGCTAAAACCTGGTATATATAAATCAGTTTATCATTTGCTGGGGAGTAAATCAGATAAGGAGAGAACTTCTCGCATTTGCTTCGAATCGCTTAAAGGAAGCCCATTTCACATTTGCATTTGCTTACAATTTTGAGCTATCACTAACCATCGCTAGGTTTGTAAAATTGTTCCTCCAAATGCAAAGAAGTTAAGAAGATAAGTTCTAAAACTTTAACTTAGGAAATCCTGTCTTTGTATGGGGATCAATCAAATCCTCCTCCTCCTTTGGAAACTTGATTAACTCCGATTGCCTTGAAATGTGAAAATTTGAATATTTTGCTACTTGTAAATGGTAGATGGAAGGGCTACTGGTCACTTGTGATCAGTTAAATACAATATTTGCGAAGAGATTGTAGTAAAATATTGCATTACAAATCTATAATAGAGAGAATAAAGAGATTGAGAAAAGAAAATAGGTAAACACCAAAGATAGTAGAAAAAGCCAGACACCAGAGATCATAGAGAAAGTCAGATGAGAGAATTTTATTTTCAGTATATCACCATATTTCTATGACAAAAACTAAGCTCCTATTATTAATAAAACAAGGATATACTTATCATTAATATCAATGTATTGACTAATACATGTATTAGATAGGAGATGAACATTCATTTTATAGGGAGATGTACTTAGAATATATTATACAAATGTACCATAATAAGTATATTAGATAAGATGAATATAATGAATATTCATTTATGTATTTCATAACACTCCCTCTTGAATATTCATTGTATTCATTATACTACGAATGTGCATCGAATGATACTATCTCATTAAAAACCTTAAGCTAGAAAAACCCAGTGGGACAAAAATCGGACAAAAGGGAAAAATAGTGTAGAGCATAAATTTTATAATATCTCCATTTTATGGATGTATTAATTGCCTCATTAAAAAATTTAAGCCGGAAAAACTCTATGGGAAAAAACCGGACAAAAAGAAAAAAAAAAGTACAATATATGGTTCATAATATCTCCATTTCAATTGAGCCATATAGCCACTATTTGGGCTAATCAATCTTGCATCTTGTAAACTCGCCGCATGCCAATGCCATATATTAATTTCTCAAAAGTTGATGTTGGTAATGATTTGGTAAAAATATCTGCAAGATTATTTATTGATTGAATTTGTTTAACATTAATTTGTTGACTTTCTTGGAGTTGATGAGTATAGACAAATTTCGGTGAGATATCCTTGTTCCTATCACCTTTGATAGATTCTCCTTTAACTTGTGCAACACATGCAACATTATCTTCATAAATTATAGTGGGAGAATTTGTAACTAATATTAAACAACAAGAATTATGAATATACGTTATAACGGATCTTAGCAAAACACACTCTTTTCTAGCTTCATATAAAGCAATAATATCATAGTAGTTAGAGGATGTAGTTACTAGCAATTGCTTTATAAAACGCTAAGAAATAGCGGTGCCGTTATAATAAAATAAATAATCGGTTTGAGAGCGAGTCTTATGTGGATTAGATCTATATCCAACATCAACATATCCAACTAAACTAGAGTTAGTGGAATCATTGGAATAATATGATTCCAAATCTATGGTTCCTCAAGATAACGGAAAATATGTTTAACTCCATTCAAATGTCTCCGAGTTGACTCAGAACTAAAACGTGCCAATAAATTTACCACAAAAGCGATATCTAGTTCCGTATATTGTGCCAAGTACATCAAAGCCTCAATTGCATTGAGATATGGTATTTTAGGACCAAGTATCTCTTCATCAGATTCTCTATGATGAAATAGGTCCTTTCAGGGATCTAGAGACCTTACAACCATAGGGGTGCTCAATGGGTAAGCTTTGTCCATTTGCTTTATACTCAAGCTCTAGACCAAGACAAAGTTTGGTTTTATCCAAATCTTTAACTTCAAACTCTATTTTCAAATATTCAACAGTTTTAGCTAACTCTTTTGGAGTTCCAATTAAATTTATATCGTCGACATAAATTGCTACAATAGCAAATCTAGTTTCTGATTTCTTAATAAACAAGCATGGGTAGATATGATCATTCTTGTACATTTCCTTAATTATGTACTTCACTTAGGCGTTGATACCACATGTGACCGGATTGCTTTAACCCGTACAAGTATCTTTGCAATTTTATTAAGAATAAATTGTGGGGAGTGCATGCTTTAGGCATTTTGAATCCCTTGGGAATTTTTATATAAATATCATAGTCTAATGAGCCATATAGATATGCCGTCACAACCCCCATAAGACGCATTTCCAATCTTTCAGAGATTACTAGGTTAATGAGAAAACGAAATCTAATCATATCAATCATATGTGAATATGTTTCATTATAATCAATCTCAAGTCTCTAGGAGAATCCTTGGGCTTAGGCCAATTTTGCCTTTGACGGCATTCAATGATAGATTGTAGCTCACAATCATCATTCATAATTTTATGAGCAACTGAGAATGTAAAAGCATCATCAATGATAATTTCATTTCGATCCAAAATCTCATTACAATATGTAATGAAATTCTCAGTATTCTCTAGGTTAGTGTTTCTTTCATAGGTTTGCACCTCTTTAGGGATAATAAGTTTCTTTCATGGGTTTGCATCTCTTTAGAGACAATAAGCTTTTTGGGAGCAACCACAACGCCAGGCTTTTCCGGAGCAAATTCCTTATTTTTTCCTCTTCGTTTTCGAGGAACAGTATCTTTTGATTCTATCGGTCTACCACGCTTCAAGTGCGGGGGATTTTTATTCATTTTAGCATGTTCTTCGGGAATGGTTATCTTAGCTGAAACATTTGTAATTGGAATATGAGATTTCGTTACCTTAGTAGCATCATTAAATACGCTAGGGAGTTTATTGGCCATAACCTGTAAATGGATTATGCGTTGCACTTCGTTTTCACATTCAGGAGTCCTTAGGTCTAATTAAGATAATTTTTTCTCATTTTAAGAGAAAACCTTAACTGATTTTTATTTTATAATCATGGAAGTTGTAGCATCCTAATTAATGGAAACCTAGTTTCATTGAAATGACAATCTGCAAATCTGGCAGTAAAAAGATCATCGGTAGTTGGTTTCAAAAACCTAATGATAGACGGTAAATTAAACCCAACATAAATGCCCAAATGGCGTTGGGGACCCATTTTCTTTCTTTTTAGCGGTGCTATAGACACCTATATTACACAACCAAAGGTGCGTAAATGTGAAATATCTTATTCATAATCAATAACCATTTGAATGAGAGATTGTAAAAGACTAGCAGTGGGGCGTAATCTTATTAGGGGGCAAAGAACAGCACAAGTGCCATAACTTGGCACGCCGGGACACTTAAGTGCCATAACTTCCAAACGGTACACTTAAGTGCCACTTTTTTTTTCGAGTGGGACACTTAAGTGCCACCTCCGGCGACCCTTGCCGGAAATCCTACGTGGCAATATTTTATTATTATTTTTTGCCTACGTGGCTCGCCGAGCTCCAAATCAGCATAAAAATTAACAAAAAAAATTTTTTAAAAGAAAATTTTAAAATTTTAATTTTAAAAATTTTTAAAAATTTAAAAAAAATAAGAAAATTTAAAAAAATTTAAAATTTAAGAATTTAAAAAAAAAAAAAAAAGTGGGGGAGGTCGAACGGGCGGCCGAGGGCCGAGCCCTCGCCGCCGCCGCCTCCCCCGCCGTCGCCCGCCTCCCGCCGTCGCCGGCCCTTGCCGGCGACGGAGGGAGGAGGGCCGGTCGGGGTCGCCGGCCCCGGCCGACCGACGGGCGAGGGCTGCGAGCCCTCGCCAAATCGCGGCGAGGGCCGCGACCCTGCCCCAGATCGGGCGAGGGCTCGCGGGCCCTCGCCGCCGGTCGATCGCCCTCGCCGGCCCGCGACCCGGCCGACCCTCCCCCTCCGTCGCCGGCCCTTCCGGCGGCGGGGGAGGCGGCGAGGGCCCGCGACCCCCTCGCCGGATCTCGGGCAGGGTCGCGGCCCGCCCGGTCTAGGGCGAGGTCGCGGCCCGCCTGCTCCGGCGAGGGCTCGCGGGCCCTCGCCACCTCCCCGCCGCCGGGAAGGGCCGGCGACGGAGTGGGGAGGGTCGGCGAGGCCCGCGAGCCCTCGCCCAGATCTAGGCGAGGGTCACGGCCCTCGCCGCGCTTCGGCGAGGGCTCGCAGCCCTCGCCGCGCGGCGAGGGCTCGCAGCCCTCGCCGTCGGTCGGCCGGGGACCGGCGACCCCGGCCGACCCTCCCCCTCCGTCGCCAGCCCTTCCCGGCGACGGCGGGAGGCGGCGGCAACGAGGGCTCAGCCCTCAGCCCGCCCGTTCGACCTCCCCCACCCTTTTTTTTTTAATTTTTAATTTTCTTAATTTTTTAAAAATTTTAAATTTTTCTTAATTTTTAAATTTTTGAATACTTTATAATTTAATTAATTTTTATATTATTATTTACACGTAGGCACGAAACGGCGTCGTTTTTGCGTTTTCTCTGCCACGTCAGCGTGCAAAACGACGCCGTTTTGGACTAAACTCGCCGGAAAATTGCCACGTCAGCCATTTGGCCGGATTTTCGCCGGAGTGGCACTTAAGTGTCCCATTTTACTCCGATGATGGCACTTAAGTGTACCATTTTAAAGTTATGGCACTTAAGTGTCCCGGCGTGCCAAGTTATGGCACTCCAGGTGTCCTCACCTCCTTATTAGGGCTACCGCATGCAAAATTACATGACCCCATGCTATATCGTTAATATTCATTCTAAATAATAGTGCGGTCAATGATTTGAATATGTTTAATCAAGGATTCCACCAATCCATTTTGAGTATAAACATATGCAATCGGGTGCTCAACCTCGATTTTAAGTGAAGCACAATAAGTATTAAAACTCTTTGATGTAAATTCATCGGTATTATCCATCCTTACTCTTTTAATTGGATAATTAGGGAATTGTGCTCGGATCTTTATAATCTGCGCAAGTAAACGTACAAATATGACATTGCGCGTAGATAATAGGCAAACATAGGACCATCTATAGGATGCGTCCACTAATATCATAAAATATTGAAATGGTCCACTTGATGGTTGTATTGATCTACAAATATCACCCTAAATTCTTTGCAAGAATAAAAGGGATTCAAGATTAATATTTTTTATAGAATGTTTGATAATGAGCTTTTCTTATGAACAAGCCTCATAATTATAATCTTTGGACAAAAATAACTTTGTATCCTTTAAAGGGTACCCTTTTGTATTTTGAATTATTCTATGTATCATTGAAGCGCTAGGGTGACCAAGGCGATCATGCCACAGTCCAAACTAATCTGGGTTTACCAATTTCCAAGATGTAGTGGCGTAGGTTTCAACAGCCTTAATCATGTCACAATACAAATGTGGCACCCTTCAAATGGCCCCCGAACCGTTAGAGTCGCCACAGTTCGATTACCATTCGCTTGACCTGATAACATGTCACTCTGATACCATTACAATTGCAGTGGGTCCATACAACCATAGGGGTTTACATCTTTTAGATCGATCCCTTGCGCAATTCATATACGGAAGCACATCCAACAACTCCCTTCCTTATATTTAGAAAACGATATACACCTATTAAACATTTATAGGTAAAAGGCGAACACTTTTATTTACTTAAACGAGATGGACATCGTTTATCGGTACATCAAAATGCCGTAGTCTTCTATACTCGGCTATACTTCAAAAGATGACCGGCATCTCCTCCAATAGTCGTATACTTAAAGTCCATCGATCAGTTCGGCGTCCAACAGTTCCTTCCTTTACTATCCTCCTCCTCGCGGTCATATCCAACCACTTGATCCATCTACCGGTGGCAGTGGCAGTAGATGTATCTTATCTAGTCTGAAATGTTAGTCCCCAAAAGGGGTGAGTACAACCACTCAGTAGTAAAAATCCACCAAACTACTCAATGCGTCAAACAGAACAATCAATGTATCATGAACAAAGCACATATCATTCATGCATTCAAGCATACCTTACCTTGCAGCCATGCATATATCATCATGCCACATGTGCATATATCACCATGCACTTATCATCAAGCATTCATGCATATATCTCCATGCCATATGTGCATATACCACCATGCACTTATCATCAAGCATTCATGCATATATCACCATGCAGTCATGCATATCTCGCCATGCCATCGTCCACATATCACCATGATTCATATCATCCATGCTATCAAGCATACATCACCATGAGATCCATTCATGCCTTCATGATCGCATGTTCAATATCCAATAGCATCAATTTACTTTCATAAGCAGATCATGCATCATGCCATATGCATATACTCATGCACATGATTCAATTTCAGTATTTATCTTTCACAAGGATCTTATCATTTTTCTTCCAGGGACCAATGTTTGCATCCCTCAATTTATCGCTTGCACCCAACCTGGCATCGTGAGGAACCTCCGGCACACACACTCCGAGCATCTCGCATCCCAACTAGCATCACGAGGAATCCTCTCGGCACACACCTCTAGGGCTTCCGGGATTACGTACCGACATACCACCAGACATTCCCCCTGGAATTACGTACTGTATACCACTGGGTATCTTGAAACTCCTGAGGACCCTCTGGAATTACGCCACTAGGCCACCGGGCATCTGGCACCCCCATATTCTGGGCATCCCGACACTCTCGGGGCATCGTCAGCTCACACCTCCAACAGTCTTATTACCATCTCTATTCTCATTTATACATGTATCTCAATTTTAACAAGGCATTTGATGCAACAATATCAAGGATCTCAACCAACTTTTCATGCCAATTAACATGCCATATGCCATCACATATGCAGCACAATCAACCACTCAAAGTATTTCATCACATGGAGAATTCCATCTATTTTCCAAAACACATCAGTTTTTTTTTTTTTCAAATAAATCAAAATGCATTCCTCTAATTAAAACTCCAGAAAAATTAGTAAATGACATTAATAAATTCTGAAAACCTGGCACATTATAGATGAGATCTAAAGGAAGATATCTCATGAAGAACACAACACCAAAAGATTCCCATATAATTCGGTACAGACCATGCATCACAGCACTACTATTCTAACAGTTCAACTTGCACAGTTTTTGAAACATTTTTATTAAATAGGCAAATGATCTTCAAAAAATGTGAAATTTGAATATGTTTCAGGGAAGACATACAGAAATATACTTCATGAAGAACACTTTGCCGAAAGAGCTTCATACAAAAAGATATGACCCATGCATTGAAACTGGCTAAACCCAAACGCGTCAGATTACTCGGTTTTTGAAATATTTCCGATTAAATACTCTAATGACCTTCAAAAATTATGAAATTCGAATATGTGGTATTCAAGACCCTAAAGTAGATTTTTCATTAATACATTGAATTCATATTTGTGGCATCCCAGAAATTCAAAGCCAAGCTATAAGGTGTGTTAAAGTCTTTAATTAGGTGGTAGAATTTCCATGGCTCATGTTTTAGCCATTAGTCTTTTAAATTTGATGATTTGTGCTTGTGATTGTGGAAATTTAAATTTAATAGATTAATAATCTATGCTTGGCCATATTATTTAAATTTCAATAAACAAAAATATCCCAAGACTTTGGCCAAGGTGAAAAATTGAAATTCAAAAATATTTAAAGAAGAATTTCAAAAAAAAAAAAAAAGAAGGGAAAAAGGGATTAAATTGAATGGGCCTTGGACCCATTGGCCTAAGCTTGGTGGGCCAAGCTAGTCGGCCCATTAGAGCCCAAAGGAGGCTGTCGACCAGCCCAAGGAGGAATGGCCGGATGGCCCAAGCCCAAGCCCATCTCCAAAGCCCATCTTGCATGGATCAAGACAAGTGGCAAGGAGAAGGCCATGCATTGGCCATTGGTTGAGGCAAATCAATCATTACTAATCATGAGGATTAGGGAGTATAAGAGGGGAGGAGAGAGAGAAAGTGGCCGGTTTTGCTTGATTCGGCCGAGAGAGAGAGAGAAATTGCGAGAGAGAGGGAGAGACCGAGAGGGGGAAGGAGGCGGAGCCGAGGAGGAGCCGCCGTGTCCCGCCGTCCGTTCGCCGTGTACGCCGCCGTACGTCGTCGTCGTCGTTCATCCTAGAGGCAAGTGGAGTCCTCTAACTTCTCTTGCATGTTAGATTTTAGGTACTTCAAGTGCGAAAAACCGAGGTAAGGTTGGTTGTTTTCAAGCCGTGTGACTGTTCTTGCTCGGTTTGTAGGAGACAGTAACTTGTGTGAGCTTGCATGTGTGTTTGGAGTCCGATTTTGGCTTCGATGTCTCATGGAAGTTGTAGCTAACATCTTGTAGTATAACATACTGAAATTTCGTGGAAAATGATGGAGGTATGAAGGGTTAAAGTCCTATTCTACGGAGACCCCAGATCTGTGAAGTTTTCACTGACCTCTTGCTGAATTCTTGTTTGCATGTTGATTTATGTTGAAGATTTGACTTCGATGTCTTCATGTAAGTTGTAGGTAACATCTTAAACTACAACATACTCGAATTTGAAGAGAAATTAACAAGTATAGCCTAGTAAATCGGCTAGATCTTGGAGACGATGGTTCTGGTGATGTGTTCCGAGACACCCGAGACTTCATGGACTTAAATGGTGACCATAATTTGGTTATTTGACCTAGATCTCTTCATGAAACTTGTAAAGGACACCTTGGTACATAACATACTAAAATTTCAGAGGAAAATAAAGAGAATAGATGGGTGAAATCTTAATATTTCGGAGATGTGTATTCTGGACGATGCGGTAGTGGTTCCAGAAGCTTCGCGAGGTCGTGTAAAATAATCCAAAAATAATTTGGCTTGGAGTTTTTCATGAAAGTTGTACGAAAATGTCTTGGCTATCATCCTGTAAAATTTCGTAATTTTTAAAGGCCATATGAGTATTTTAATCGAACTTATTTGGAAACTGTGCATTCTGGTCATTATCCGAATATCATGTGCTATTTTGTGGAAATTGTGAAATTATGTGAAATTCAATTTGACCATGAATTTTGTATGAAATTGTCATCCTATTGGTTTGTTTAGTGATTGTTGAATATTATGATTTTGGAAAATCATAGATATTAAATTTAATATTTATTTATGAAAATAAATAAATATAATAATAAAATAATAATAAAATAATAAAATAATAAAAAAAGAAAGGGATTATTTTATTGGCCATGAATTCCATTGAATTTATTATGCATTGTTATATGACATTGGTGTATGTATGATCATAAATTGTGATGCATGTGTAAATCATATGCCATGTAATAATGAGATTAAAAAGGATGGTGAATGTGGAAAATGATATGTGAATAAGAGGTTGTGGTGGAGGATGAGGCCGGAATGTACAGAGATGCATTGCCGGAATTCCCTGGGAGATTCAGGATGCCCGGAATGTGGGGGCCAGTAGCCCATCGGAGGTCTTTGCCCGAAGGGAATGCCTCGCGACACCAGGATTGGGGTGCGGGATGCCTGGCTAGAAGGGTAAAGGCCAGTAGCCCTGTCAGAGGTTTCTGCCGAAGGGAATGCCTCGTGATGCTAGTTGAGATGCGCAATGCCCGGAATGTGGGGGGCCGGAAGCTCGGTGGCCTGAGAGGCTGAATGCTGGGAACCCTGTCGGAGGTCTTTGCTCGAAGGGATGAAAATTGAGAATGGGTGATGTGGTGATCAAATCTAAAGATAAAAATGATATTATATGCATGATGATATGCATGATGATGATGATGATGTGATGTGATGTGATATGATGATCACCCATGATATTATATGCATGATGATATGCATGATGAAGATGATGATGTGATGTGATATGATGATCACCCATGATATTATATGCATGATGATATGCATGATGATGATGATGATGATGTGATGTGATATGATGATCACCCATGATATTATATGCATGATGATATGCATGATGATGATGATGATGATGTGATGTGATATGATGATCACCCATGATGTTATATGCATGTTGATATGCGTGATGTGATGATGATGATGCGTGATGTGATATGATGATCATCCATGGTATGAAATGCATGATGATGATAATGATATATGAGATGCCATGATGATGATATGTATGATATGATGATGCATGAATGCACATGACATCAAAGGTAAGCAATGCCTACATCGTATGATGATATGCATGGTGCATTGAGTTGTTATTGGATTTCTCTATCTGCTGAGTGGTTGTACTCACCCCTTTTGGGGAATAACATTTCAGATTAGAAAGATGCCGCTTCCTACCGTCACGCGGGGTACCTTCTATGGTCTCCCATCGGATGTAGAAGTAGATTGTACGGAGATCGACTGTGTTACTATCCCTGGACTGACATATGTGCAAGTGCGTGTATTGGTCATGTATGACGTGGGCCTGGCTGGGGGCCCAGTCATCCAGGAGTTTTTGTCCGTTCATGTACGCCGAGACGGAGTGATTAGGGGGATGTTGCCGCCACCACCACCCGACACACCTGGATGGGTGTGATGGTTGCGTGAAGGGTAGAGAGCTGATGTTTTCTTTTTGGGGAGTAGCCGCCACTGTTGGATGGGGGATGTTATGTGATTTTCTTTAGGGGTCGTAGTATCTTTTTGGGATGAGGCCGAGTGTGGCTGGAAATCTCGACCTTCTTTTGTTGTATCGACCCGTGAAAGACCCATCATGTTAATATGTAAATAAAAGTGGCATGGCTTATCTTTTAAATCATGATGATTAGTGGTGTGTATTTGTATCATGGTTGGTAGGGGAAGAGATGGTGACGTTTAAATTTGCTTCCGCTAATGAGTCGCGCTGGGACCGTTTTGTTTATATAAAAATGTGTCTATGAATTACGACGCATCTTCTAAGGAGTAACAATGGCGCTGGTGACGACTTGCGAAGGGTTCGGGTGTCACAATATTCGTCCTAGATAATTAATTATGGACCGTTGAAGCCCTGTTCCTAGTACCGAACATTCCAGGTTTAGCCGTCTCCGAAACAATCACGATTTCACCTACTTATCTTCCATATTTTCCTCTGAATTTTTTATATGTTTTGCCTCAAGAGATCTAATACAACTTTCATTAAGGTATCAAGGTGATATTTTCAAAGGAAAGTCACTTTATAGTCCACGAAGTCACTGGAGTTCAGTACAACATTTCCAGATCTAACGTCTTCAAAAGAAAATTTTTTTCACTAGGCTATACTTGTTCGTTTTATCTCAAATTTGAGTATGTTAGTATTCAAGATGTTTTCTACAACTTTTGTGAAGAGGTCAAAGTGAAATTTTCAGTAAAAAGTTACATGCAACACACAAAATCACCAAGAGGTCAACAAAACAGCTTCAGATCTAACATTTTCGTAGAGGGATGGTTTCACCCCTCACAAATCATCCATTTTTCCTCAAATTTTATTATGTTATACTTTAAGATGTTCTATACAACTTTCATGAAGAGGTAAAAGTGAAATTCCAAGTAAAAAGTCGCATGCAACCCCCAAACTCGTGAACAGTCAAGCTGATTTTCCAGAAACAGCATGCAAGACCAACAAACCTCTCCCCAAAGCTCCGAAATTGCACCACTTACCACAACCACGATTTATCATCTTCTACACACACTTTACAAAAAGCAAAGTGTAGGTTTTAGGACTCTACTTGCCTTAGATTCAAGCACAAAAACAGCAACAAAAAATGACAAAGCAGCAATGAACGGCGGACGAACGGGCGGACAAATCCTCCTCCTTCTTCTTCAAACGGCCTCCCTCTTCCTCTCTCGGTTTCCCTCTCTCACTCAAAACTCTCTCTCTCTCTCTCTCTCTCTCTCTCTCTCACTCACTCTCTCAAAAACTGGCCACTCCCCTCTCTCTTTCTTTTGGTTGTTTATATACTTGCATGCTTCCCTTTTTGCATGGAGGGACACTTGGCTCCAAGAGGAGGACAAGTGGCTTCAACAAGGAGACAAGTGGCTGCATCAAGAGGACAAATGGAGGAGGTGGCGTGGCCTCCATCCGATTCTCCTCCATGGGCCGACGGTTTGGGCCTCTTGGCCTGCTTTGGGCCCGAAAATTTTTGGCCAAGTTGTCCCATGTCCAATTTAAATAGCCCATAAAAATATCAATAATAAGCCCATAATTCCTACACCACTTTAAGGCATTTGATTTTGATTTTTATTTATAGAAATCAATTAACATTCACATAATCAATTAACATATTCATAAGGGGTTCGGTCCAAGAGATAAAATATTGTGGCCGATGATGTAATTGTCTCTATGGCCATTCAAAGACAAATATCATTTCCCTCAAAATCAATATTTCGGGTTGAAATTCCCGGATGCCACAACAAACCCATAGAAGAAGCTTCTAGCTTTTAATGGATGATCTTCAGGCCCATCTTATAAGAAGAAATGTCAATATATTCCTTATCT
>NC_052619.1:25092862-25147114 GCF_016545825.1 Eucalyptus grandis | reverse complement strand
CTCCAATTCATTATTAGACAAAGATGAGGACCAATGAATGGTTCTGGGGTATCTTCTTCTTCTTATGAATTAGAGACCATATGAATTTCTGACCTTATTTGATGAAAACGTGCTTCGTCATTCGTATATATATTTTTATAACCAGCGTCAATATACTTAAGCACATGTTACTCAATCATTTCATGAATATTTTACAAAACTTTTCAAAATGTTTCCAGACACAATGTGTTTATAAAACAACATACACTGTATTTTATTTTAATCATTTTAAGCACACTTTTACATGGGAAGATCATTTTTTTTTGTTTCTTTCCTTTGTAAAAATGGATAGCAGAAATTTGAACAAGTTTTTACTGGCATCATTCTTAGTTTTTGTTCGAGCATATTGAACCTATCGACTTTTCTTTCTTTCTTTATTTATTTATTTCTTTTTTCGAATTCTTTCACTATTCATGCGTCAAATATACATGAACATGAGACAATTTTGTGTTCATGTGATGATAGGATCTTTAAGAATCATGTAAGGGACATGGCCATGCACGGAAAAAATTGATATCAAGAGGTCAAAAACTTTTTGTATAGAAAAGAATACATTGAGAATCTAAATTTCAATGCCATAACAAATAGGAAAGAAATCCTTAGATAGCGTCGGCCAAAAAAGTTACAATACAGAGAAATCAATATATAAAGTCCTATAAATTGACATTTTTTGCAGAGCATTTATCTATCTAATGGTGAAAATCATCCAATTATCTGATTTGTAAAGTCTTTTAACTCTCAAACTAAATAGAAAAATCAAACCAATTATCTGGCACCCATGGACGTAATGGATTGCTTGTATATATAAACTCTTTAACTGCCCCACGATTTTTTGATTTTTAAGATTCAGGAGAAAAACGTGTTAGGTTTTGTCATTTTTGCGTTGGGTTTTATGCGTTTTAACTATTGTTGCTCTATGTTTATAATTTGTGCTTGCCTGAGATGAGTCCTACCTATTTTTTCTCCTCCGTCCACCAATCGTGATATTTTTATTAAATAGAAGACATGGTTAAAAAGGACTTTGATCTGCATATTGTTCGTGCGCCACATGCTCCTATTTTCAGGAAAACAATGCACAAGTTGTTATTAATAAATTAGCTATTGTATCAGTTTACGATTATATGAATAAGCTGCCATTGCGTCATATCTTATTTGAAAAAATCTCAAATTACGATCTTTTGTGTACCTATGTTTCTAATTGATTGTCATACTAAAATTTTTGCTTTCTATAGTTTCAGCAAACGCAAGAAAAATGCGCATCAACCCCACAAGTGCAGGACATTGACACACTATCTGATGATGAAGAATGTGAGATAGAAGTTATTGGTGATGAAGCAAATTGAAATCAAATTAAAGAAGAAAATGTGGTAGAAAATGGAGGGAAGGAATGGTATTTGATTCTGTAGAGGATCCCTTAAGAGTACGATAAAAGATATGCTAAACAAGTGGGATTGGGTGTCTCAAGAAGGAGCTAGAAAATTGGAGATGATGGTAAGGTAGAATACTCAACTCTTGCATATTCTCTTCATCGAAAGAGTGTATGTAGATAGAGTAGTATAAGGATCAACAAGGACTTTAACTTGTCTGTTGTCGAGGCAGGAGGGAATGAAAAGCTTACCTTTGGTGAGAAAGATTTCAATTTTTTTTTTTTGAAAAGGCAAGAAAGTTGAAGACTTGGAACTGGAGAGGCGAAACCAATTGTAACTGTTTTGTTAGGATGCAAAGAGAAATGACCGTTTTTTCTTCTATGTGATGGAATTGGAAGATAGTTCCAGGTTAAAGAATGTTTCCTAGGCAGATGCAGGAAGTCTGGTATTATATGAAAGTTTTGATGAAGCAGTAACCTTTGATAATACGTGTTTGAACAATCAATATGAGATGCCTTTCGCACCTCATGGTCAATTCACACTTCTTGGTTGTCAATTGGTGTCGAACAGGGATTCTAACACAAGATTAAAATGTGGAAAAAGAAGAGCTCGTTTGATATTTCATACAATGGTATATTGATATTCTTAATACAATTCTTAATTTTTTTTTCATAAGTTAACCTTACAGTACCATTAATCTTTTGAGGATCACAACATAACTATTTAAATTAAAAATTATTGATCAATACATTCACCCGATGGACATTCATCACACATGGTATTTGTGTATTTAGCTATTTTCTATGGCAAAGAGGAGTGATGTTGAAGGGAGAAGAATCTCTTATAGTTGGGAGAGAGATTCTTAAATTTTGTTTATGATCAATTTTTTTTTTTTTGTAAGGTAAGATTTGTATTGACTTTTAACCAAAAAGAGCTTTACAGCAGGGTAGTCTCGGCACCAACAAAACACCAACAAAACTTGCACTCATGGTGACAAACATGTCATTAAGAGTGGAAGAGTGTCGAGATTTAAAGGAAAAAAGGGGGAAACCAACAGCGGCAACCCTCAAAGCAGAATTTATAGGGAAAATTCAGACACCTCAGAAGAGAAAATAGAGGGATCAAGTCCCCAACTTCGTTAAATCCTCTTGTTCCTTGGCATGTCCACAACATGGCTGAAGGTCAGGGCCTTGTCCTTGACAACTTTGACAAGATTTTTTTTTTTTTTTTTTTAATGTAGGCACGAATAGGGCTTGGCTTTGGAATAGGATGTTGTTCCTCATCTTCCAAATTAAGTGACATAGGGCTCCAAAAGAAAACCGAGCAGTACATTGAAAGAAGTTATTGCCTGAAAGAAATTTGATGGCCCAATGTAAGTTGTCCATCCATAACCTGTTTTGCCATGGAAGGTTGCATCTTGCAACCCAGAACATAACAAGGCCGGCAGTAATATGGCATCCAAAAAAGAGATGATCAATTGAGTTCGGTCTTGAATTGCAGAAAGCACAGGAAACATCCGTAATCCTACCAAAAGAGAGTAATAGAACCTGGGTAGGTAGCTAGTTCCCTGTGATAAGCCAGAGGTGGAAATTGGTATCGTGGGGTGAGTGTTCTATTCCAGACAATCGAGAACCAAGGGACCAAGCTTCTCTTCGGTCAAATGGCTTCCCAAACTGATGCAATCGAGAAAGAACTTAAGGAGTGCTCCAGCCAAATGAACTGGTCAAGGTTCTATGAGAGTATTGGGAGGGGATGCGTCCATGATTCTAGGATGGCCTTGGTAGCTTGGTCTAGTGTGGAGAATAAATTCGCAACCGTAGCCTGCCTGGATAAACCTGAGCGATAGATGTAGGTGCTTGTGAAGAACATATTCAGGGGTCGTCGATGGTGCCAAGGGTCAAACCATAGAGACACCAAGAGGCCATCGCCCACACGCCATTTAAAGGATTGCTATAAATCCCTCCTGAGATCAAGTAGCTTCCTCCAAGCCCAGGAGCAGAAAGTTGGCTTAAGTAAGTAGAATGAATCCGCTTACACCATAGGGATTCTTTGTCCGTGAAAATGATCTAGATATGTTTAAGCATAGCCGCCATATTGCAATCGCGAAGTTTACGTATACCAAGTCCTCCTTATTTTTTTAGGAGGCAAACATCTTCCCACGTTACTTTTGCACCCCCACTCCCAAGGCCCGGGCCTTTCCGGAGAAATAGTATAAGTAATTGTTCAATTTGGTCCAGCACAGCTTCAGGTAACATGAAAATACTAGCCCAATAGACTTGTATTGAATAGAGGACTGACCTAATAAGTTGTAGGCAGCCCGCAAACGAGAGAAAACAATGTGCCCACGATTGCGCTCTTGCTATTATGAGGTTGACAAGGAAATTATAGTCTAACCTGCCAAGCCGCGAAGTGATGATGGGGACTCCTAGGTAACGGACCGGCAGGTTACCTTCTTGGAATCCGAGGGCATGAAGAATTTGGGTTCGAGATATATCTGTTCCACTTACAAGGAAAACTTCACTCTTGTTCATATTTGGTCTCAATCCACTCTAAAGAGAGAAGGTTTCTAGGCTGTCCTTGAGGAGAGATACAGAGGCCATATTTGCTTCACTGAATAGGAAAACATAGTCTGTGAAGAATAAATGGGATAAGCAAGTTGATTTGCACCTCTAGAAGTACTTGAATCCTAGTTGTCTGGATTGAACGTGTAGAATCCCCAAGAATACCTCCATAGCCAAAGGTGAAGACGTAAGGAGACATGGGGTCCCCTTGGCTTAATCCACAGCCACTAGAGAACACTCCGTGAAGCTCCCCATTAATGGATATGGAGAACTTAAGGGTACGGACACAGGTCATAATAAGCCCGACCAATTGATTGGGAAAGCCAAAAGCATGGAGAGTTAGTTCCAAGAAATCACAATCAATAGTATCGTAAGTTTTTTGAAAATCTACTTTGATAGCACATTTTAGCGAATATGAGTCATGGTGGAAGCCACTGAAAAGTTCTTGGGCTAGCAAGATGTTGTCGCTAATTTGATGACCTTTAACAAAAGCATTTTGAGGTGTACTAATGATGGTTTGAAGGACAATTGCCAATCTATTAGCTAGAACCTTGGTGATGCATTTTGTAGATTGTGTTGTAACAGGCAATGGGTCTATAATTAGAAGCTGCAGACGCATTGGGGATTTTAGGCACTAAGGCTATAATTGTGTTGTTTATCTAGCCCAACAATTTCCCGAAGATAAAAAAATCTTTGACCGCTACTATGACCGACGATCCTAACACATCCCAATTGCATTTAAAAAACTCAACATTAAACCTGTTCGGTCTAGGAGCCTTGCCAATAGCTAGAGAGAATAGGGTATCATGAATTTCCTGCTCAGTCACAGGACGAGAGATGGTTCATACCTGTTTTGCATTCAGGGAGTGCTGTGGTATTGCCTGAATCTCTTGCAAGGCTAGCTGAGAAGGAAGTTCTATAAGCGCCAGGAGGTCCTGAAAGTGGGATATGAATAATTGCTGCACCATACCAGGATCTGTCACTAGATTACCCAATTGTTCGAAACCGAAATAATTTTGTTCCTTAAATGTCTTTTGTTGACAGAATGGTAAAAGAATTTGGTGTTTTGATCACATTCCTTAATCCATTGGACCCTAGATTTCTGTTTGTAAAAGGATTCCTCCTGTAGTCAAAGATTAGAGAAGATCCGAAGATGATTCCTTTCTAGTTCCACAAGCAACAAGTTGTTCGGGTCTTACTGGAGGGCATCCTGGGTGATCCGGAGGGCATTCCTTGCATTTGCTGTTCTAGTAGAAATATCGGAGAAAGAATCCATGTTGAGTTGCTTGAGCCGGCCTTTAAGAGTTCTTAGTTTACAACACAGCCTAACCATAGGTGTTCCCGCCCCTGAGTTTTCCCACACTTGAGCAACAATTGTGTGAAAGGCCGGGTGCTTCATTCAAAGGTTAAAGAACTTGAAGGGTTTTCTATAGATAGAAGGGACCATGACTCTGACGACCATAGGAGTATGATCGGAGATGCCCGAAGCAAGGAATGAGGCTTCTGAGAATGAGAAGTCATGGCACCATTTCATATTTACAAGCACCCTATCAATCTTCCTTAGCTTCGGGTTAGCGCCTGATGAAGAAGACCAAGTGAAGCGATAACCTACATATCTTAGGTCTTCTAGTTCTGCCTGGGCTATGCATTGCCTAAACTCATCATAGGAAGGGAGCCATGTATCCGAACTACCTATACGATCAGAAGAGTCCCGAATAGCATTGAAATCCCTCGCCACTAACCAAGGAAAATCCATTAGGCTAACACTAGTATGAATAAGCTCCACCCATACTGGCTGACGAGATATGAAGGTGTGCTCTGCATAGATAACAGAGAGGCAAAATTCAGAACCTGTACTTAGGAACTTAAGCTTGCCATGGATTGCTTGAGCATTGGAAGAAGACATAGCAAAATTCATAAGGGATGGATTCAACCCTATCCAAATTCTCCTTCTAGGGGAGTATTCATAAATAGAACACAAGTTCCAGCCTATCAAAAGTCTCGCTGCAATGGAAGGGAAGAGGGATACTGGGATTTTGGTTTCTAGTAAACCAATACAGCAAAAACTATTAGTGCTAACAAGGTTTCTAACTTCAGTTTGTTTAATGGGATCCACAAGACCCCTAATGTTCCATACTCTTATATGCATATTTATACATATACAGAGATGGACAAGAGGGTTGCCGCCACTTGTCCACACGCCGCCAATTGGCCACCAGCTTAGGTTGAGCAGAAGGAGTTGGATCTAGGCAAAGAACCTGCAGGATCTTATCCTGCTGGGAAGCAGGCTTTAGAACAACAAGATTAACTTCATGTGGAGTTAAATCTTGTGGAGCGGAAGAGTTATCCGAGATGTGGTCATCCTCATTCGAGCTACCCACATTGCTTGCAGCATCCTCCGATTCTTCGTCCGAGCTAGATGATGGGATTAGGGTGGTAGTTCCCACACGATGAGCTTTAATGGCAGAAGATGAAGGTACCAAGACATCACTGTGCTTTGGCAGCATTTTTTGTTCCTTCTGGGCTGTCTGGGATGCAAGAGGTTGCATTGCAATCACTAGTGTGGTGTCATTTGGCTTCACAGATTGATTTGGAGCTGTTTCACTTAGCTTCACATATTGAATTGGATCTACTTCCTTTGACATCAAAGATTGCTTCTTCCTTTTTGGTTGGACCTGTTTCCATCCTTCCTCCGGGGCACCTGGAATCAAGGTCGTTTCTAATGTAGGGGTAAGTATAGGGCCTTGGATAGTAGTGACTGCACGGGTTGGTGCATGTTGAGGGGCCTCGATGGGGCCAGACGGATTTGCTTGAGCCGCACATTTGTGGCCAAAAGTGCCATAGCTTGGGCGGGAAATTGGCCTCCACTCATATTCTATAGCAATGGTGCGAGTTTTCCCATTTAAGATAACATCCACTGAGTCACATCGAGATTGCTTAGCAGTTATCTCCACACACACTTTGGCGAAAGAAATCATCTTCATTTGTTTCGTCTGAAGATCAACATACAGCTGTTTTGCAATCGCGCCTGCCACAGCACTAATCCCTGGAGCAAACCAGAAAGCGTAGGGAATGTTCTTCAGTCGACCCAAACCGGAACAGAGGACTAGTGGTCCTTCTTCAGCTCTAGAAGAGGATGTCATTGTTGCAAGATAAGAGGGACCCTGGCTACTGTTAACAGCCCCTCATCAAGGATTTTCCTATGAAATTCACGGTTAGGAACATGAAAGAAGTAGAATCCTTCATCATTTGCCAATACTTTAGCAAGTTGAGGTCCCCAAGCATGTTTTAAGGCCGCTTCGGTGAGTTTGAAAGGAAGCCTCTTCCCCACATAGTAACCGATAATGCATTCATTGCATTTCGGGTCAGTTGCTTCTAAAATTTCATCAGATAAGTTCACAATAGGTTTGTTGTCAATAATAGTCGGGGCACAAAGGTAAGGTCATACCCTTTAGTGGCAGACTTGGCAACATTAACCCAAGAACGATTGGGTGGGGGTTTTGAACCCCTAGATTGCTGAACATGGGGCTAGGGTAGGTTGGTGGAGAACCTGTTTCGGCTTTGACCTCGTCTAACACCAGCTGCTTGATGGACCTTGTTTGTGCTTGTCTGGCCTTCATTCACAGCAGCTCCCTCGGCCAGAACAGAGGAAATCGCATTCTCACTTGTAGGGATTGTGGTGGGATGCAATGAAGCAGCTGAGATATTTGTGTGTGTGTGGGGGGGGGAGGGGGTGCATAGGAGCAGCTGAGGCCAAGGGGTTGTCCATTGCAGTAGGCAATGAGACATCCTTCCCTTTACTTCGGACTCATCTACCCATACGCACAGCAAGAGTCGGGGACCCTTGTTAAGTTAAAATTTTCCCAGAATTGGGGTTCATAGGTAGGGGTAGGGAACCTGCATTGGGCTTCAGAACTATGCCCGCATCATGTGCCGAAGGTACCAAGATTTTTGCAAATGTATCCATAGCCCAGATGGGTGTGCAGCATAACCAAACCAGCAGACAGATAATACCCACAAAAACCTAATACGATCTAACATTGTCACTCGTAAAAAGTGTACTGTGTGAATCGCCTTGGTGGAGATGAAGAGCGGGGCAGGACGTGTCTAGCCTCCAAAAATCAGCACCAACGGACAGCAGAAACTCCCGGAACCAGCCAAAGCCCGACCGGTGGAATAGGAAATCGTGCACCCAGGCTAGAGAGAACAACGATGGACGGTTTCTAAGGAAAGGGGAAATGGCCAAAAGTTTGTGATCAACAGTTTGAGACCTGTAAAATCCTAAACTTTTATTTTATAAGAATGTTGTAGACTAATTTATTGTCACACCCCAAAAACTACAAAGAATGGGGATGACATGGCCGTCCTTCTTTACAAAGGACGTAGCCTCAAACACAACCAACAAACTGATATTAACTTATATATATAAATATCAGATAAACCTTCAAATTGGTTGCAACATCAGAGTTTCTATAATTCATCAAAAAGAGAAAAGAGATATATGTTTAAAACTCAGACGATCCAACCATTAGTAAGGATCATTTTGCACCACTTCCTTAAACCATGCCAAAAACAAAATAGAACTCCCCAAAAGTTTCCCACGACGGCGCACTCGCTTTATTTGCCGCTAGCTGAGGAACCTGAAAAGATCAAAGGAGGAATGGGATGAGCAACCACAGCTCAGTGAGTAGTACATATCTTCTAAGCAGATCAAACAACCACTATGCATGTATACAAAGCAATACCAAATTTCATAACACCAATTCAATATATAAAATACATATTGAATCATATAAAAGTTATTTCTTATCATAAAAAATTTATACTAATATGGAAAACTCATTTGAATCGCCATCAAAAGTCAAGTATCAATGGTCGAATCCATTGAATAATCTCCATAAAAAAAACATATCAATGGTCTATCCATTGATCAATCTTTTGCTCAATAACTAACCATGGTCACGACACAATGCCTTGTGACAAGGCGACCAAGATTCTCCCCTTGGTAAGGTCTCCACCTACAAAGCCGGTGGCTAGGCCCAGAAGGATATCCTAAACCTGGTATGCATACTCCATAAACCCCTCATTGGGTTCACAGTCATATTGAGCATATATAACCATTCTCCAATACTAGAAATCCAATCCAAAAATCAATATCTTAAACCAAACAAATAACATTTTGCAACATAACCCATCATCCATTTCATACTCGTTTCTCAAATCATCATAAATCTTTCCATAAATCAGTCGCAAAGCAATTTCATATATGTTTCTCCACAAACCTTGTATAACGTGCTTTTCAAAGATTCACAATTAACCAAAGGGTAGCAATTGCTCGATCTGGCTTTTATGCAATAAAAATGCCCTTATCAATTCAATATATATATATATATACTTCAAGACATGATTTTATAAAACCAAAGAAGATATAGTACCACTCACCTTATTGTCTACGATCAAACAACAAACGATACTTGTATCGTCGAACTCAAAGCCCTATCAAATAACCGAAGAATAATGTTGAAATCTAATAAAATTCTATCTCGACTACAAAATGACTAAGTTACGCCTTAACTCTAACAAAAGGACTTCTGCGCGCTAACAAGTCGCATAACCAAAGCGATTGTTCAAGTCATTCGCAACATGAAGTTTAAGCGCAAAACTTGATTGAGTCTTAACACTCTCTTCCGAACCCCGATCCGAACGTACTTATAGTCAATAGAGAGCCCTTGACACATATTACAAGAATCCCAAATTGGCCGCCCACAAATCAAGCCGAAAAATGACAAAAATACGGCCCAAAGCTGCTGGACGCGTACTGTTCACTGTGCACGGGAAACTTTGAAATTTTGTTTCGGACAAACCATAAGCTCAAATCACAATCCGCAAAATCCCACGGCTCCACAACACCCTAAACTACCATTCATACAAAAATACGTGGCTCAACGACTCCAAAATCGGACTTCGCCGCTCAATTTTCCAAAAATTCCGAATTTGAGTTCCAAATTCAAAAATTACTTCAATTGGACGAACGAGGGGCTTGATCTCTTACCGGGTGCTGTGTTATGGAGTCGAGTCGGCTTGGCGAGGCATCCGAGGCGTGCATGTGCCAAAACTTCTTTCCTTTCTTCCCCTTTCTCTTCTTCTTCTTATTATTCTTCTTCTTTTCTTTCTTTTCTTTTTGGTCGAGGAAACTCTCGGCTTCTATTTAGCCGAGCCCTCTCCCATCTCCTTTTTTTTTCTTGCATTATTAAATTTTTGACTTCTTTTTCCATTTCTTCTTTTGGGGCCTTTAAAACTTCTTTTTCTGTTTCTTCTTTTGGGGCCCAATAGCCTAATGTTACATTCTACCCTCCTTAAAAAAAAATTCGTTCTTGAAATTTACATGTACTTTAATCATGAAACAAGTGAGGGTATTTGTGTCTTGCCTCCTCCTCGAGTTCCCAAGTAGCCTCTCTCTCGGTGTGGTTTTGCCATTGTATTTTCACATAAGGAATAGTTCGTCGCCGCATCACTTGATCCTTCTTATCGACAATGCGAATAGGTTGCTCCTCATATGTCAAGTTCTCCCGTAATCTCAATGGAGTAAAGTCTAGCACATGTTCAGGATTTGACACATATTTCCGCAACAAAGAGACATGGAACACATTATGGACACCTGATAGTGCCAGTGGCAAAGCCAATTTATAAGCAACTTCACCAATTTTCTCTAAGATCAATAATGGTCCCACGTACCTTGGACTTAACTTCCCACGTGTGTCAATCTCATTACACCCTTCGTAGGAGAAACTTTTAAGAATACGTGATCCCCCACATTAAATTCTAACTTGCGTCTTTTCAAATCTGCATAACTTTTCTAATGACTTTGAGCCGTTCTGAGACGTTCCCGAACCAACCTAACTTTCTCTTCTAACTGTTGAATGAACTCAGGGCCAGTTAGTCTTTTCTCACCAACGTCGTCCCAACAAATAGGACTTCTGCATTTTCAGCCATATAAAGCTTCAAAGGGTGCCATCTTAATGTTGGAGTGATAACTGTTGTTATAAGAAAATTCTGCCAAATGTAGATGTTCATCCCAAGAACCGCCGAAGTCAATGATGCATGATATCAACATATCCTCTAATGTCTGGATCGTTCTCTCTGACTGTCCATCTGTTTGTGGATGGAAAGCTGTACTCAAGTTGAGTTTAGTGCCCAATGCTCCTTGTAAACTCTTCCAAAAGTTAGACACAAACCTAGGATCCCTATCAGAAACAATGCTTACTGAAACTCCATGAAGCTTCACTATCTCATTAACATATCGCTTGCCATATCTTCCATTGAAAGGCCAAATCGATATGACAAAAGTGAGCAGACTTAGTCAATCGATCAACAATCACCCATATAGCATTCTTACCACTTGGCGTCCTCGGTAGACCGACTACAAAGTCCATGGCAATATGCTCCCACTTCCATTTAGGTATCTCTAGAGGTTGCAACTGCCCACCTGGTTTCTGATGCTCAATTTTCACTTGCTCGCAAATTAAACATTGATCGACAAATTTTATAATATCATTTTTCATGTTGATCCACCAAAAGTTTTCTCTCCAGTCCCTGTACATTTTAGTGCTTCCCGGATGAATTGAAAATCTAGTACTATGAGCTTCTTGCAGGATCTCCCTTTTTAGCTTTGAGTCCTCAGGAACACATAGTCGACCACGAAACCTCAAGGATCCATCTACATGTAAACTAAAATCTGCTTGTCTTCCAGCTTCCATACCTTCTCTAATTTTTTGTAATTGTGGATCTTCATTCTGTTTAGCCTTAATTCTGTCAATCAACATAGGTTGTACTTGAAGATTAGCTAATTGGGCACCAAGCTGCTGCACCAACACCTCCAAGTCTAACTTCCTCATATCTTCAATAATAGATTCCTGAGAAGTGAGCAAAGCTGCCATATTTCCAAAGGATTTACGACTCAAAGCATCCGCTACCACATTAGCTTTACCCGGATGGTAATTAATGAATAAGTCATAATCCTTCAAAAGTTCTAGCCATCTTCTCTGCCTCATGTTCAGTTCTTTATGAGTAAAGATATACTTTAGACTCTTGTGATCAGTAAAGACTTCACATTTTTCACCATACAAATAGTGTCGCCATATCTTCAAGGCAAACACAACCGCCGCTAACTCTAAATCATGAGTGGGGTAATTCTTCTCATGTAATTTCAATTGTCTAGAAGCGTAGGCAACAACTTTGCTATCTTGCATAAGAACACAACCCAAACCTTCTTTGGATGCGTCGCAAAAGAGATTACGAAGCCGCCACTTCCGTAAGGTAGAGTTAGAATAGGAGCCGACACCAGCCGTGTCTTCAACTCTTGAAACTGCCTTCACATTGGTCTGACCATTCAAATTTAACTTTCTTCGAGTTAGACGGGTAAGTGGACCATCAATCTTTGAGAACCCCCTACAAATCGCCTATAGTAGCCGGCTAGCCCAAGAAAACTTCTCACTTCTATAACATTTGTTGGACGATTCCACTTAACAACTGCTTCAACCTTCTTTGGGTCCACTAATATGCCATCTTTCGAGATCACATGACCCAAGAATTCTATATGATCAAGCCAGAAGTCACACTTACTAAATTTGGCATACAACTTCTTTTCATGCAAAGTTTGCAAGACAAACCTCAAGTGTTGTTCGTGTTCCTTTAAACTCTTCGAATATATTAGGATGTCATCAATGAACACCACAATAAATTTGTCTAGATATTCCCCGAACACCTTGTTCATCAAGTCCATGAAGGCAGCACGGGCGCATTTGTTAATCCAAAAGGCATGACGAAAATTCATAATGGCCATACCTTGTTCAAAGCAGTTTAAGCACATCATCTATCTTTATCTTCAATTGATGATACCTTAACGAAGGTCGATCTTGGAAAATACCTGAGCTCCCTAAAGTTGATCAAATAAATCCTTAATCCGGGGTAAATGATATTTGTTTTTGACCGTTACCTTATTAAGCTCTCGATAATCTATGCAAAGCCGCATACTACCATCCTTCTTTTTCACAAATAGAACAGGAGCTCCCCAAGGTGAAACACTGGGTTTGATGAAACCCTTATCCAAAAGCTCTTGTAGCTGCGTTTTCAATTCTTTCAATTCAGTGGGTGCCATCCGATATGGTGCCTTAGAGATTGGTGCTGTACCGGGCATCAATTCAATGCAAAACTCAATTTCTCTATCTAGAGGCAAGCCTGGTAAATCCTCGGAAATACACTTGGAAACTCTCTAACGACAGGAACATCTTCCAACCTTACTTGTGTCTTTTACACAAGCCAAATAACCATAGCAACCTTTTCTAAAAAGTTTCCTTGCTTGTAAAGCCGAGATCAACCTTGGAGAAGTGTTTTGACAACTTCCCGAAAAAGAGAATTCGGGTTGATTCGAAAGTCTAAATATCACTTTCTTTGAAAAACAGTCAACAATAGCACGATAGGTAGATAACAAATCCATCCCTATAATAACATCAAAATCTCGAATATTTAACTCCACTAGATCCACAGGCATTTCAACATTGTTAATCCGAATCACACATCTCTTGAACACATGATGACCAACTAAGAAATCGCCAGTAGGAGTATCAACACACAATTCACATTCAAGAGGGTCAAGCAACACATCAAGCTTCTTTGCAAATTCAGTTGAAATGAATGAGTGCGTAGCACCAGGGTCAAATAACGCATAAGCACAATGCGAGGCAATAGAAATATTACCCGCAACAACTGCATTAGATGCTGCCGCATCCTCCTTCGTCATTGCAAAAACTTTGCCACTTGTACTTTGTCTTTGTTGGTTCTCTTGGGGCCTACCAACGAAAGGGGTATTCCTCCACCTGAAACACTGGTGTGCTAGGTGCCCTTGTTGCCCACATAGATTACATGATCTATTGCCAATAGGAGGATTCCTTCGTGTAGGACAATCTCACAGCATGTGTCTCGCTTTCCCACATGAAAAGCATACTCCAATTTTTCGATAACACTCACCGTGATGATAATTTCCACATGTATTACAAGGGGCTTGGTTACTTGGATTTTTGAACTGTCCTAGCCGGCTGAAGCCTCTTCGCCTTCCACTACCATCGCATGGCTACCTTGCACATTTGTGGGCTTAAACCTTTGGGTTGAGGCGCTCCTTGTGTGCCGTGCTTCGAATGCTTTGTTCCACCTTGATTGCTCGTTCTAGCACATCCTTATAAGTTGTTAATACAAAAGGTGCAAGTGCGGAATTAATCTCAGGTTGGAGCCCTCCTAGGAAATGGTCGGCCTTATCTTCCTAATTTGCTACCAAGTACTCTACAATTCTACTCAACTGATTAAAGCGGACTGAATACTCCAAAACTGTGGAGTCACCCTAAGATACATGTACAAAGTCATCCTTCATCTTTGCCTGGAATGACTTTGGGAAGAATTGAGCATTGAACGCCTTTTTAAAGTCCTCCCAGGATATAATAACATCCCTACCTCCAAGACTTGGCTTCATTCCATCCCACCAAAACTCTGCTTCACCTTCTAGGTATTGGGTGGCAAATTTAACTTTCCGATCCTCGGGAACCTCTTCAGCTTCAAAGATCCCATCAATCTTTTTAATCCAACGCTCAGCCGCGAGAGGATTAGCTTTCCCATCAAAAGTGGGTGGTTTCACCTTTCTAAAATGGGCAAAAGTGCCTGAACCAGTCGCTCCATCTTTAGTTAATTCCTTTGCTTGGCGATACCAATGGATCATTGCTTGTTCAAATTCAGTTGGACGGGTTAGCTCTTGATCCTCTTCTCTGACTTCGTGCAAGTCAGGACTCTTATCATAGTGGTCCTCAAGTCTCATTCTCAAAGACGCACCTCGAGTAGCTTGAGGCATGTCTCTAGCCTCAGGGGTAGCGACTCGTTTGCCTTTGCGACTCCTACGAAGCGAGGCAAGTGTCTCAGAGTCGGTAGTCATGATCACCTGAATCCAAGAATGAAACTACATCTTAGAATCTAGAAGACTAACACAAAATAAAATCTATCCCACAACCTCACAACGTCCCATAACTACACCGAAAAAGATCAAAACTTAGGCTTTGATACCAAAATATGTCACACCCCAAAAACAACAAAGAATGGGGATGACAGGGCCGTCCTTCTTTACAAAGGACGCAGCCTCAAACACAACCAACAAACTGATATTAACTTATATATAGAAATATCAAATAAACCTTCAAATTGGTTGTAACATCAGAGTTTCTATAATTCACCAAAAAGAGAAAAGAGATATATGTTTAAAACTCAGACGATCCAACCACTAGTAAGGATCATTTTGCACCACTTCCTTAAACCATACCAAAAACAAAATAGAACTCCCAAAAGTTTCCCACGACGGCGCACTCGCTCTATTCGCCGCTAGCTGAGGAACCTGAAAAGATCAAAGGAGGAATGGGATGAGCAACCACAGCTCAGTGAGTAGTATATATCTTCTAAGCAGATCAAACAACCACTATGCATGTATACAAAGCAATACCAAATTTCATAACACCAATTCAATATATAAAATACATATCGAATAATATAAAAGTTATTTCTTATCATAAAAAATTTATACTAATATGGAAAACTCATTTGAATCGCCATCAAAAGTCAAGTATCAATGTCACGCCTCGATCCTCAGACGCGCGAACATCCTTCTACTTGGTCGATTTTAGAATGCGATATCCCGTGACTATGTATCGCCGACCCTTTCTAGTTATTAAGCACATGCGGAAGTAGTTATAAATCCCCAGACAATAAAACAATGGGATAGAAAAGCATGCCATATTTTTCATATTGAAATTCACAACCACACTTTCATTAACAGCACAACCTATAGAATATTTACAATACTATTTACAGCATAAAAGTCTCACACCTATCTACACTAAGATAGGGTTCACAAAAGGGATGGAATCTCAGTCCACATCCGGGTTATACTCAAGATCCCTCTTTGGATCATCATCTTCTTCAAAAGTCTTTCTTCCCTTCAGGTTCCTCCTCCTCAGCTTCTCCTCAAGGTCCTGAAATGGTTATTCAATAACCAATGAGACCACGTTTCAGCGAGTCCTACCCCCTAAGACTCGATTAGAAAGCCAATACACTATAGGCTGCCTAAACACGGCACGAGTTGGAGGACTTACCTTGGCCTCAGATTCCATCTGCATATTAGTACAGTTCAATAGGCATTCAAACAATCACATCACCGATCGAAGCATCGATCGAATTGACCTAGTCGATTTCGTATCAGTCGGACCCTTTCAAGAACTAGTGGATTTACAGGGTCTACGGTCCCACCCGACCTTCTCGAGAACTAGTGGCTTTACAGTCCCACCCGACCCTCTCGAGATTCAATTTAGGAATAAATCTTAAATTCACTCATAAATTACTTTAGCACCAAATAAAGCTCAAATAAATAAACGGACTGCACCACGACAATCAGCACGTAAATTCCGGTCATCGGCCATCTCGGTTGAATTTCCAGAAAAATAAATAATTAAATAATTAATTTCGAAAATTAAATAAATAATTATAAAAATCCAATTTAGGCTCATAATGCCGACTGGATACCGAGACAAGCCCGGAAAATTACCGAGACTCGCTCCATAAATAACATGGCATGTCTACTTGCTAATGTCTATTTCTAACCACCTAACATGCATCATTAAGTCTCTAATTTAATTAATCTAAACTAACCTAACCACCTAATTGCATTTAATTAAATCTAACCAACGTTAAGTATAATTAGCAAACTAAGAAAGCTTTAGTGAGTAAAACTCACTTGACGAAAGCGGAGATCGAATCACCGCAACGGCGACACGACGGTGGCCGAAATCGGATTTTCGACAACACTGGCAGGCTTGGACCGGGCCTTGGACTTGGCCCCAACAAATCTCAGCCCAAATGAGATTTCTTCTTGCACTGGAATGGGCTTGCTCTTGGACTTGGGCCTAGCTGCGATTGGGCTTCAAAACTCGGGCTTGAAGACTACAATTGCTGAAAATGGGCTTGAAATAAAACTCGAATTGGGCCTGTCTTCTTTGGGCCCGAAAGACTGAAATTGCTGGGCTTCCAATCCAATTGATGCTGGGCTGGAAATGCATCTGCAGATGGGCTGAAGCAAGCTCAACTGGAGATGGGCTTTGCTGGGCGTGAAACCTAGACTTGGGCTGAAGATACACGGACGAGGGGAACGTGCGGCTTGGACGGCAGCTGGCTTGAGGCTTCGCTGGAGAGAGTTGCTTCAGTCGGTGGCTTCGCTGGACGCACGAAGCGGTGAAGAGCTTCAGTCAACAAAACTGGTTTTGGTGCTTGCTGTGGTCTTCGACGGTTGACCGGGGAAGCAGAATCGCGGACAGCTGGCCGCGGATGGAGAGAAGATGGCGTTCGGTGGAGTCTTCGCGAGTGGAGGGGCGACGGGCACCGCTTAAGGGGCTGCGGGCGTGAGATCAGGCTCTTCGGTGGATGCAACGTTGACCGAAGAAGTTCAGGCGATGGACGTGTGGAGTTGCTGAGTGGGTCGGTGATTGCGTTGGCGTGAACGGTTCACAGCAGCCTTCGCCGTGAGTTGTCTCAACCGAGTGGAGCCGGACGAAGCGCAAAGACTTCGATCAACACTTGGGGACTTCGCTTGAAGGAATTCACTGCAGTTGACCAAGAAGGCAAAAGATGGTGGAGCAGGTGATCCGGCCATGCGAGAGGGGGCAAGCGGCGAAGGGAGAGAGAAGGATTGTGGGGTTAAGTCTTCGGTGGAATTGCAGGGAAGTTGGACGTTCAATGAACTTGGAGTTTCGCTGGTTCTGCCTCCCTTTTTGCTGGTCATGCACGGTCTTGAGGATAAGAGAGAGTGGAGGGCTCCACCAAGGCTTGATATTTTCCAATCTTGCTCTCTAAGATTTATCCTAGGCCAAGTATAACCCATGGCCTCCAATGAGCCACCAAGACACTCTCCATGACCTTCCAATTGGTCCAAATTAGCTAGGCTTATGGGGGGTTACGAATTTCTCAAGGTCTTGCTTCAAGTGCTCTTCTATTCTCTCTTGATTCATTTTAAATTGGCCACCATAATTTCAATCAATGTATCAATGCTTCACTTGCTATTTTTCCTCATCCAATAACCCATCTTGCATCTCAATTTTGCGACTGAAAACCATCTCCGGCATTTTCTACACTAAAACAACCCTGCGACGACTTTTTCCCAAAAGTGTCGGGTGTCAGAAAAATCTTCTGAGACTGAGTTGATACTCCTAGAATTTATTGTGACATGGCCAAAACTTCAATTTCTGAAATCGAACTCGAATTGGCGGTTAATTTTCATTCGGTGCGTTTTTAGCGTGACCTAGACTATCGGGTAACTTTCAGATATTTTTAAGCGCAAATGACCCGTGGTCGATTTTCTTCGAACCACTATGAACCCACTTGACTCATTGGCGACTCTCGCTTATCGTGAAAATGTTGATGATCCAAATACGGACACAGGGTACCAAAACAATAAGAAAATCAGTCTAGTGTCGGCCGACAAGAATTTTCTAATTCAGTGGTGTCACCCACGATTAGCCACACATCTCTGTCGATCCAATCTATCTCTGATTTCAAATCGATTTTTAACTGCGCCGTAATGACATCTAAAGATGGACACGGTCGAGAAGCCGATTCTTGATTGAGTTCTCAAGTCTATTACCTTAAAATTCCTTAATAATTTTCCCAAATAGTCTAGTTATCTCGAGAGTGATCGGCTCTGAGAATAACCCTATAGACGCGTCAATGAACTGCCCGATTTATTCAGTAGAAGACAGGGTTGAAAATTTGGGATGTCACAATCAATGGTCGAATCCATTGAATAATCTCCATCAAAAACACATATAAATGGTCTATCAATTGATCAATCTTTTGCTCAATAACTAACCATGGTCACGACACAACGCCTTGTGACAAGGCGACCAAGATTCTCTCATTGGCAAGGTCTCCATCTACAAAGCCGGTGGCTAGCCAGAAGGATATCCTAAACCTGGTATGCATACCCCATAAATCCCTCACTGGGTTCACAGTCATATTGAGCATATATAACCATTCTCCAATACCAAAAATCCAATCCAAAAATCAATATCTTTCCATAAATCAGTCGCAAAGCAATTTCATATATGTTTCTCCACAAACCTTGTATAACGTGCTTTTCAAAGATTCACAATCAACCAAAGGGTAGCAATTACTCGATCTGGCTTTTATGCAATAAAAATGCCCTTCTCAATTCAATATATATACATATACATACATATATATATACTTCAAGACAAGATTTTATAAAACCAAAGAAGATATAGTACCACTCACCTTGTCGTCTATGACCAAACGACAAACGATACTTGGATCATTGAACTCAAAGCCCTATCAAATAACCGAAGAATAATGTTGAAATCTAATAAAATTCTATCTCGACTACAAAATGACTAAGTTACGCCTTAACTCTAACAAAAGGACTTATGCACGCTAACAAGTCGCATAACCAAAGCGATTGTTCAAGCTATTCGCAACATGAAGTTTAAGCGCAAAACTTGATTGAGCCTTAACTCTCTCTTCCGAACCCCGATCCGAACATACTTATAGTCAATAGAGAGCCCTTGACACATATTACAAGAATCCCAAATTGGCCGCCCACAAATCAAGCCAAAAAATGACAAAAATACGGCCCAAAGCTGCTGGACGCGTACTGTTCACTGCGCACGGGAAACTTTGAAATTTTGTTTCGGACAAACCATAAGCTCAAATCATGATCCGTAAAATCCCACGGCTCCAAAACACCCTAAAATACCATTCATACAAAAATACGTGGCTCAACAACTCCAAAATCGGACTTCACCGCTCGATTTTCCAAAAATTCCGAATTTGAGTTCCAAATTCAAAAATTACTTCAATTGGACGAACGAGGGGCTTGATCTCTTACCAGGTGCTGTGTTATGGAGTCGAGTCGGCTTGGCGAGGCATCCGAGGCGTGCACGTGCCAAAACTTCTTTCCTTTCTTCCCATTTCTCTTATTCTTCTTATTCTTCTTCTTCTTTCTTTCTTTTTTTCTTTTTGGTCGAGGAAACTCTCGGCTTCAATTTAGCCGAGCCCTCTCCCATCTCCTTTTTTTTTTTCTTGCGTTATTAACTTTTCGACTTCTTTTTCCGTTTCTTCTTTTGGGGACTTTAAAACTTCTTTTTCTGTTTCTTCTTTTGGGGCCCACTAGCCTAATGTTACATTTATAAAGAAGCCTTTTATATGTATATGTTATTTAGTATCATCACCCTTTTCTTCGGAAAGAGTGAGCTTCTTGGATTCACGTTCTCTTTCAGTACCATTTACTCAACAAAGCTACGCACCATCTCTGATGTGTAGGCCATCTCTCCGAGCAATTCTAGCATGCAAGAATTTTTCCATGGGTGCACCCACAATTGATGGATTATAAACGTGGGATCAGCTGACATTCAATTAAGGCCATCCATCTCAAACTTAGTTTCTCATTTCTAATTTCTCATTCAGAAGAAAACAACTTCATGTCCACATCATTCTTTCTAGCAGTACACAGAAAGGAAAAATAATCGTAGCTCCAACAGTGTTACCTTCTCAAATGGCACATAAAAAGAATTTCACATATTTTCAAATATAAACACAAACTCTCCCCCCTTATCTGCTGTCTCTCTTGTGATATGTTAGGCTCGATAAGAGTCTTCTGCTAAGTACTGTTTTCAAGAGTCGACTTCAACGATCCAACCATGGAACTTCTAAACCTGTGAAAAACACAAGTCGTTACTAGAACAACATAAAAACGAACAATATAATATATTTGAATAAAAAAACAAATAGATATCAATGCATACCTACCAATAAGATGAGATTATAATAGACTCTGCCTCCCAAGCACCATAAGAACAAGTCTCATCGAGGACTAGTCTACAAGACATGACTACGTTACGCCGGTTTAATTCCAGCATTACACCGAGGGACAGCTGCATTCCTTCCAAAAGTTTTTACAATAGATTGAATGTCACTTTGCTTTGGAACAAGCTGCGACGTATTTTAAAAAACAAATAAGAGCACTAATTTCATAAAACGAGTAGTCAAAACATTTAAATCCTTGAATTAAAAACAATGGGTTTGGTTGTTCTCGAGTGGTTTTAAAGCTGGATTCAGGGAGGCAAAATCACAAACATCAGGTGGACGTCACCCAGTGGGGTTTCTTCAGACGTAAGTGAGAAGGGACACGCACTGGCGGTAGGAGATGATCTCGTTCACGTAGTTTTCAATGGCTTTCGAAGCTCTAAACACTCAGTCCACGGCTAAGCCATTATTTATCTTCACAGATAATGATCTTCCATTCTTCACTCGTGGAATTTGGGACTGAACAAAGCAGTCCAGGGGGACTCTATCACCCTCGCTCTCTGCCTCACCAATCATAATTTCCACTGCAGCACTGCATTATCCCTTTGTAATTGTGCCACGGCCTTTGCTCGAGTACCACGGCAGCAAAGGAGAGTCGCGATGCACCAGAGATCAATCGAGTTTCTTTAAAGCCATCGCTTTCATGATCTTCAACCATTCTGATATGCTTTTCTTTTTATATTCCTCGCTCGCATATACTGTTGTATCAAATGCCCACGTAATCTGCCAGTCAACCGTCACCTCATTTTGTCAAAAAAAAAAAAAAAACCTGTCACCTCATTAGCATATCATAAGATATCAAATTTTAGTAACTCTAGCATCGTTAAAATAAAATTGGGTTCTTTAAGATCTCAATTGGATATAAAAAAGTCAAAAGAACTAATGGTACATATATTTAATATGTGGCCGATGCTTTGGTGTGACGTCCATATATTTAATATGTGACCAAAGGTGATTTGGCATGTGAGTAGCCTGATTTTGTTGGAATCCAATCAAGTGTGGCGTGAATATCTCCTGCACGGTAGTTTGTTTGAAGTTGAGAAGCATCTGTGAAACGATTAGCCATTTCCAAGTTCGCCTCAGAGCATCAAAAGTAAGCTTAAAGAAGTGTTGATTTCGTCTAAAATGCCAGCAACAGGAGGATGTTCTAAGGTCATGCTCCAACACTGTCAACCGATAGAAAATAATTGGATTCTCAAGGAAAGAGACTCAAATGAAAACAATAGACACTGAGTAAGAAGATATTCCAAGAGAAGCAGATGTAGAGGAAAGCTGACAATTTTACAAAGAAGAAAGATGGTCTTAACTATGCCGAGACCATGGGTTCCACTTGCACCAACTGTTATTTGCGCGTTGGCTTGTGAAACATGCCTGTTTGGATTGGTGACGACTTGTTGAGGAAGTGATTCTAGGGGAAGCAAATTGGATGATTTTGATTCCAATGCCTTTTGCTTTTCCCTTTATTAATCTCTACTAGAAAATTTTGAATGTGTGCTCCTTCGATTTAAATTGAAATCACTATGAAATACAGATTTCGCATCATGCTTACTAGTATTGACATTGGTTGAGGAACTATTTTTCTCTTTTTCTTAATAAATTGTGATGCAAATTGCATTAATCCAAAGTGCTTGTTGAATGGCCTTGGTTTTCCAAGTTGTTCTATAGAATTTACCAAATAGACCTCCGTCACCGCTCTTAATCCAATTCATTGCCAATACTTCATACTTCAGAATTATGAAATAGTAAGTTTTGCTCAATCAAATCTAATTTATATCTTTTGACGGTGCATACCTAGGTTCAGCATCCCCAACACCATTGTCGTTCAGAGTAATGAGGTGAAAGAGCATAGATATGACACATGTGAGATTGAAATGAAGCTCCTCCAATTTCCTTTGAATTGGACTTGTACACCAATGAAACCTAAGGGAAGCGAAGTCCTAAAATCATAAATGCAAAAGTCCCCAAATCTAGATTGGATAGAGATAGAAACCTTCTTGAAATGGGAGAGAGGAGCTTCCAAATCTAGACTAAATTAGAAAAGGAAAGCTCTGCAAAATCAGAGGAAAGCAAGAAAAATATAATAGAGAACAAAATCAGCCAAAGAAAAAGGAAAAAAGGGAGGGGACACTAGCTTAAACCCTCCCCTCCATGGAGGTTGAAGAAGAAAGCTGCGTGAAGATAAGATGAAGAGGAGAAACCCTAGAGAGGAAAGAGGAAAAGTGACAAATTTTATTCGTGACATTTAAGAATAATATCATATGATAATTTCCAGTGTAATGAAATTATATTCTATATGATGAAATTGACATTTTGAGCTTTTTCATCCTAGCTGTCATTCGATCCTTTGCATCATTTTCTCCATCTCTTTAACAATCCTAGGGATGCAACCATACATGTTCTCGTCGAAACAAAAAAGCGAGAAAAATATGAATATTATGAAATATAATCATCAACTAGCATGAAGTGAACATCATAATTTGGTAAGAGGAGCACATTCACGGGTCAAGAGAGTTTCTAATTAGGTTGAGTCTTTTCTAGTTAATATTGGCTTCTGTAACAATAAAATTTATTGAATTACTGAAATATATATATTGGCCGCTTCAAATTGGAGAATGAGAAAAGCATATGCTCCTATTGAGCATATCGACAAAGTTTGATATATGCCCTTCAATTCATATTGAGCACTTGACTGTATAACTTTGCAATTACTGGATAACACTTGACTGTATAACTTTGCAATTACTGGATAATGGACATATTGATGCTGATGAATATGGATCATTTGATTTGATCGACATATTTAATGCATGGAATGCGGAAAACTTCTTATGGGATGCATTGGACTCGAGTCAATTGACTCAACTTTCAAATTTCAAGTTCTCTTTCCCACTCGAAGCATATGTCACCAATCATAATAGAATGATACGTCAACACAGTGGCCCTTCACTTATACCCAACAAAAACAAGGCATAAATCGATGTCATAGGGTTGGTTGGCTCGGTCTATTGCTGGGACCCTTCATCATGCATTTAGTTACCCAAGTCTCAACAGTAGAAATTATTTATGAAAGGAGAAGGTGAATGCGTTCGAAATCTTACCCATCATGCAGATGTATTCCATTCACATTGGCAGCTTTAGAGAGAGCCTCCTTCCATTTTTTAACCTTGCGCTTCCCAAACTCACTCTCATGGTCGGTCAATGCTTTCTCATATCTCTATTTCTTTCCACTCACTTCCCGTGGATTCTGTCCCCTTACTTCCCCCGGTGCCACCTTATAATATATCGTCAGCAACTGTTTTGTTCTGTTCTTCTCTCCTTGGATCTGCACGAACTCCTTCATGTTGGAGAAATCCTCTTGAAGTGTTTTGAAGTTGACAAAACGTTTCCATCAGTCTAGTCTGAGGCTTGCAGACTCTGCTATTTAAAGTCTGAAGACTTCCGGACAGCCAGACTCAAGACTCAAAGTCTATCATCATTGACAGTTTCTAATCCGTTGAAGAAAGGCTATCCAGAACTAGATGTTTCATTAAGGATGTGACCTTATCGACTGGAGAAGATCTCTTGGCTGGATATGACATGATGGAATCCTTTATTTGATCATAATTGATTCGAAGATTAAGGATCCGATGATTGGCAAAGTATACTTGGAAGGTTCTACTTATGGAAACCGAGATCCCGATTGTATGGGCGAACATGATTGATGGGCTATCGACATGTTCCTTTAATAGCTCGAATGATCTTCCTAATTGATTCCGTCCAACGGGTAGATTGGAGGAATTCCTTTGGTAAGTGCCAACGGGTATGATGGCATGAAGGAGTATATAAGGAAGACGTTCCAGTTGTTCGAGTGTGTGCACGATAGAAGAATTCCAAAGTCTAAAGCTCCTTGTTCTTAGTCAATTTATTTGTTGAGCGAAATCTTTTAAAGAAAAGAGAGTCTATATTTGTGAGAAACTTTGAGGAAGTGTGGTAGAACATCTACACTGTGGAATCAAGGAAAAGCTGTGCTGTAACTTCTCTTTTGTTCATAGTGAAATCCAGCCGGTGGGCTATCAGTGCGGAAAAGTGGACGTAGGCTTGGAATAAGCCGAACCATTATAAACCTTGTGTTCAATTTTCTCTTCCCTACTCTTTACTTTACTTTGATCGTATTTTATTAATCAAGAGAGAACTTCCTTTCTATCGTTTGCCTAGAATCGCTTCCGTATCTTGAGAAATTATTTGTGCACCTATTCATCCCCTCTCTAGGTGCTTATACTAGCTATGTCAATTGGTATCAGAGCCTGTGTACTCACTTTATTTGAAGTGTTTTACTTCAGAGTTAAAGATCCATGGCTAGTATGTTGGCTCCAGGGCTGGTAGAAGGGCAAAACAATACCAGACAGCCTTACTTTGATGGAAAGGATTACAACATATGGAAAAAAAAAGATGAAGGCGTTCCTAAGATCAAAGGATCCTCTGGAATGGGACGTTGTAGAAAAAAGGAATCATTCCTAAAGCTGCACCTGTCTCAGAAAGAGGAAAAGATACTGTTGAGTCTAGCGAAATGACTCAGGAAGAGATAATCAAGAGACAAGCTCTTGATACAAAAGCAATTTATTCTTTATATTGTGCTTTATCTCCTACTAAATATAACAAAATATCTTCTTATGTTACAGCTAAAGAAGTTTGGGATAGATTACATATTACCTATGAAGGAACCGATCGAGTGAAAGAGACTAGAATCAACATTCTCCTCGGTCAATATGAATCCTTCAAAATGAAATCAGGAGAATCTATAACTGATATGTTTAGTCGTTTTACGAAATCGTGAATGGTCTTGAAAATCAAGGTCAACCAATTTCGATCCCATGAAGGTAAACAAGCTACATGCGTGAACTCTCCAAGGATTGGAATCACATAAAGACCTCAATCGAGAGACCCAAAGAATCATGCCACTATCTCGTTGATGAGTTGGTCGGGACTCTTCGGTCTTACGAAGTGGAACGAATCAATGAAGACGAAGACCCTAAAGGTAAGAAATCCATTGCATTAAAATCTAATGATGATTCTGATGTTACAGATTCTGAAGACGATATGGATGATGAGGAGCTTGCTCTCATGATAAGAAGATTCAGAAAGTTGAACAGAAAAGGAAGAAGATTCAATCCAAAGAAATAAAGTTTTCAAAAGCAACAGACTAAGTTTGTTGAGGATGATGAATCAAACAAAGATGCATTCTCGCTTTGAATGTAAGAAAATGGACACATCGGACCCAACTGCCCTCCTCTTCGAGGAAGAAGAAAGGAAAATCTGAAAAGTATTGAAAGGCTCTTAAAGCAGAAACCCGGAGTGATACGAGTGTGAAGAAAGTGATGATGATTATGCCAATATATGTCTAATGGCACAATCGGATTCAGATTCAAACTCCGAGACAGATTCGGATTCAGAAAGCGAATTTGAGGTAAGTAACTTCAAAATCCCTATTAAAGTTTCAAAATACATTGATGAATTGTGTTTTAGTCTTAAGACTTCTCTTAAAAGAATTTCCGAACTCAAGAAGGAAAATTCTGCTCTAAAACAACAGGAAAATATTTTGAAAGAAAAAAATGAAATGTTTAGACAAGAATGTTTCTTCTCTTAAAGAAAGTGAAGATAATCTTTTAAAAGAAAATGCATTCTTGAAAAGTGATATCTCAAACATTTCCAAAAGATTTTCTATAGGATCGAGAAACTGGAAAAAATTCTCTTTGTTCAAAGACCTTATTTCAATAAATCTGGTTTGGGAATGACTCTGAAACCATTCATTTAATTGATTTTCCTAAAGTGAAGGAAAGAATCAAACAAAGACCCACAAGAGATGCTTACAAAAATCATTTTAAAAGGATCTTTGTAAAACCAGTAGGTCGCAATGCTCTCAGATGCTCAAAGTGCAATAGTGCAGATCATTTTGAAAAAGAATGTCCTATGATTTGGAAACCTGTTAAAAAGGTATGGGCAAAAACCGCATATCATACTAACACCAATGGACCCAAGAAAATATGGGTACTAAAGAAGGTTTGAGTTTCTTTTTTAAATGCAGGTCACTATCAAGAAAAAAGGTAAAATGGTATTTGGATAGTGGATGCTCAAGACACATGACTGAGGACTCAAATTACTTCATAAAACTTGTTCGAGTAAATGGTGGAAAAGTCTCTTTTGGAGGAAACAACAAAGGAAAAATTGTGCGATTTGGAACTGTAAAGATTGGAAACCTCACAATCAGCAATGTTTCCTTAGTGGAAGGACTTAATTACAATTTGCTCAGTATTAGTCAACTATGTGATACTGGTTTCAAAATCAACTTTCAAGAGGGAATATGTTCAGGAATTAGTAAAGATTCTACTAAGTCATTCATGGGTCGAAGACATGGAAATATTTACCTCTTGGATGTGAAACCAGATGAATCGCAATGTCTAATCTCAATCCAAGACGAAGCAAACTTATGGCACAGAAAGCTTGGGCATATCAATATGAAGCAGATAGCCAAAATTTCAGCAAAGAAGCTTGTTCGTGGTCTACCCAATTTATCATATCAAAAGTCTGATCTATGTACACCATGCGTATTGGGAAAGTAGGTAAGAAATTCCTTTAAACCAATAAATCAAGTTTCCACTAACCGTGTATTGCAGCTTCTGCATATGGATCTTTTCGGACCTACCGGAACTCAAAGCATTGGAGGTAAGAAATACTGCCTAGTAATTGTGGATGACTACTCACGATTTACTTGGGTATATTTCTTGGCAAGTAAGTCTGAAACTTTCTCTTACTTTGAAAAATTTGCTAAAAAGGTTCAAAATGAAAAAGGCTATGTTATTTCAAGTATAAGAACAAACCATGGAGGTGAATTTGAAAATCAAGATTTTACAAAATTTTGTGATGAATCTGGCTTTCAGCACTTGTTCTCCTCTCCATATACTCCAGAGCAAAACGGAGTTGTGGAAAGAAAGAATAGATCGCTTCAAGAAATGGCTAGAACTCTTTTAATTGAAAGTAACATCTCTTCACGTTTTTGGGCTTAATCAGTTTCAACAACATGTTACATTATAAATAGAGTTTTTCTAAGACCTATTCTGGAAAAAATCCCCTATGAACTATTCAAAGAAAAGAAGCCTATTGTTTCATATTTTCATGTATTCGGATGCAAATGTTTTATACTGAAAAATGCAAATGATTAAGTTGGTAAGTTTGAAGAAAAGTAAGATGAAGGCATCTTCCTTGGATATTCAACTACAAGCAAAGTGTACAGAGTCTACAACAAGAAGACTCAAACAGTGGAAGAATAAATGAATGTTAAATTCCAAGATTCTATGCAAAATGAATCCATTCGACTCATCTTGAAGAATCTGAACCTCGCTCCAGACTCTACAAAGTCTAAATCTCGGGAAATAGCTCGAGACTTTGAAGGACCAAGAACAAGTGACTCGTTGAAGATTCAAGTGAAGGAAGTGACCATCAATCTGACAAATTAACCAGCAACTGGAAACATAAGTCCAGTCATCCCAAAGATCTTATTATTGGCGACATCAATGAAGGAATTCGCACAAGATCCAAAAGGCGCGAAGAGTCTAGTGCTTTGTGGCTCTTATTTCGAAATAGAACCCAAAAGCATAGAAGAAGCTTTATCTGATGAAAGCTGGATTGAATCTATGCAAGAAGAGCTCGAGCAATTCAAGATTAATGATGTCCGGGAATTGACTCATAAACCGAAAGGTAAGTCTGTTATTGGAGCTAAATGGGTTTTCAGAACAAGATGGACGAAAGGAAAAGTCATAAGAAACAAGGCAAGACTCGTGGCCAATGGATACACACAAGAAGAAGGGATAGACTATGACGAGACTTACGCACCGGAGCAAGGTTAGAAGCAATTCGATTATTACTTGCTTTTTGCTTGTTATAAGAATTTCAGGTTATTCCAAATGGATGTCAAAAGTGCCTTCCTAAATGGATTCATCCATGAGGAAGTCTATGTGGAACAACCACCTGGGTTTGAAGACCCAAGGAAACCAGACTCAGTATTCAGACTCAAAAAGGCCTTATATGGCTTAAAACAAGCACCTCGAGCTTGGTACGACAGACCGAGTAAGTTTTTAATCGAAAATGGTTTTGTTAAAGGTAAAGTAGACACTACTCTTTTTATTAAAAGAGAAAGCAAGAGTTTTATGCTTGTTCAAATATATGTCGATGATATTATTTTTGGATCCTGTAATGAAAGTATGTGCAAGAAATTCTCTAAGACTATGCAGGATGAATTTGAAGTGAGCATGATGGGTGAGTTAACCTTCTTTCTTGGATTTCAAGTGAAACAACTGAAGGAAGGAACTTTTATTCATCAAGAAAAATATGCTAATGATATTGTTAAAAAGTTTGGACTGGACAATTGCAAAAAGGCTGATATACCAATGTCAAGTTCCTTGAAGATAGACAAAGATGAAGGAGGAAAGAAAGTCGACCAAAAGTTATACAGGAGTATCATCGGTTCACTTCTTTATCTTACTGCTTCTAGACCTGACATTTTGTTTAGTGTTTGCATTTGTGCCAGATTTCAAGCAGACCCTAAAGAATCTCATTTAAATGCTGCAAAGCGTATTATCAAATATATTGCATCAACTTCAAGCTTTGGTCTCTGGTATCCTAAAAGGGGAGACTTTACTCTTCTTGGATACTCAGACGTAGACTTAGCCGGATGCGAGTTGACAGAAAGAGCACCTCGGCAATTGCCAACTACTTGGAGCGGGACAGGTGTCTTGGTTTTCAAGGAAGCAAAGTACAGTAGCTCTCTCTACAGTAGAAGCATAGTATGTAGCTCTCGGAAGTTGTTGTTCACAAATTCTGTAGATAAAACAATAGCTAAGAGACTTTGGAATTGAATATTCATGCACGGAGATTAAATGTGACAACACCAATCAATCAATCTCAAAAAATCCAATTCTTCACTCAAGAGCAAAGCATATAGAGATTCGACATCACTTCATTAGAGATCATGTTCAAAATGGAGAAATTACGATTCAGTTTGTTGACTCAAAGAACCAATCGGCGGATATATTTACAAAGCCTTTGGAGAAAAATCAATTTGAAATTATCCGTTCTAGACTCAACATTTTGAGGTTTGAAGAAGTTAAAGTCTAGAGACTCTCAGACTCAGACAAATAAGACTTTGACTACAAGACTTTGACTGTAAGTTATTCTCTCTCTAATCTCATCTTGAAAAGGTACGTTCATCAACCGTGTTTGATTATTGCTATCTCAACTGCTATCTTTAATTGACGTGATTATTGCAAAGTTTCCTTTTGAAAAAGGAGTTATTTTGAAATGACCATTTTTTTTTTCGAAAAAGGCAGTTATTTTTTTTAAAAGGCATCTTTTCACTTTCCATTACGACGTTTGGTATCCCCTCATTTTGACTGTTTTATATACAATCGGTTTCTCTTCGCTTAACTCCAAAACCCTAAAAAGCACCAATCTTCTACTCCTGTTTTCCTCTCTTGTTTAATCTTCGAAAAAGTTGTCATCTTTCTTGGGAAAGTCAAGCAAGGAATCTTTCAAAGACTGAGAAAGATGTCGTCTTCAAGAAAGTCTTCAAGGATCGCAAGCAGGGGACCACGACGAATGAGTGAGGGGCCTACGCACCTCGATCTCACTGAAGAAGAAGTGTCTCCAAATCAGCAGCAGAGCCCACAACATTCTCAGCAGCGTCATTCTCCTCCATCTAGTCCTCAAGGTGTTGATCATCAACAAAAGGAAGAAATCATTGAAGATGTAGATCCTGTAAGAGTTCAAAGGCCCTATTTTATTTATAAGCTGTATCGTGCTTTAAAAGGGACTGGTACTCCATTGAACTATGTCAATGATTTTCTTAAGGACAAAGGATATGGAAATGAATATATCTTTTTGCGAAAAATGGAAAGTTTGGGAATTGCTCGTAAAGGGGTGGCAAAAGAAACCCTTGCGAATATCCCAAGTGATCCTCGTGATTGGGGATTTAATCCGATAGATGGGAATGATGATGACAAATTGTACAGCCAATTTCAACCGAGAATGGGAGTTGCGGCGGAAAATCGAGGAAAAATGGGAGAGTTGTTTAGATCGAAGGAACATAAGGATCTATACTCAAAATTGCTGAAGCGTGGGGTGATAAACCCTAGGAGTGTGGATTTTGATTTTTTGGATGCTGTGAATGTGAACTTGAGGGAAAAGTTCGGTTATTTTCAACTTGAAAAATTCTGCTCTGACACCACAGAGGCCTATCCTCAACTAACTGCATATTTCTATTCAAATCTTAGTTTCTTGGATGCGAATAGATTCTCTTTCAGTGTCAAAGATCAAGACTTTGTAGTGGATATGGATATGCTAGCAGATGTGTTAGGAGTTGAGAGAGGAAGATATCAACGGATCAAAGTTTCTATTGCTCGTGCTACATTAGAACTTGTCAAGGACAGGAGAACAGAGGAAAAGATTTCCTACTTAAGGATGAGTGCATTCAACATTTTGCTTCACAAGATTGTGATCAATTGCCTCAGACCGAAATCAACTTCCAAGACTGATGTTTCAAGTTCAGAGGCAAAGCTGATGTATGCCATCATCACTGGGAAAATGTTTTCTCTTCCTCACACTATTATGTTCCACATGTATAGAGTAGTGATGAAGGACAGAGGTCAACTTCCTTATCCAGGTCTTGTGACGAAGTTATTCAGACATTTGAACATTCAGCCTCCGCAAATTCTTTGTGCTCGATCGTGCGATCATATGGTGGTAGGACTGAAAATGGTGACTAAAATGCGTCTGAAGGAACTAAGCAAGGCATTGGAGAAATTCAAGGAGAAGACTCCAGTCAAAACTCATCCAATCTTTTCTGCAGCAAAAAGAAAAGGGAAGGAGCTCATAAATGCTCCATCCAAGAGAAGAAGAGCTCTCATCGTTAAGGATGAAGATGATGAGGAAAACATCACTCTTTCTGCATTGAAGAATCTGAGTCGTTTTGTTCCAAAGAAAGACTCAGAACAGTGGACCAAAGAAAGAGAAGATAAAGAAGCAGAGGAAAAAGAAATGGAGGAAAGAGAAGAAGAAGAAGAAAGAGATGCTGAGAAAGAGAGAGTTGAAAAAGAAGAAGAGGAGAAAAGAGATCAAGAAGAAGGAGAACATGAGGAGCACTCTTCTCCACCTGAAGACATGGAAATAGGGGGAGATCAAGAGAAAAGAGGAATGTCGTCATATCCTGCAACCAGTGAGGGAGTCAGTCGCTCTCCAGCAGATCCAGAGGACATATATGCCTCTCAATTTCCTGAGGAAGGTCATGATGTTTCATCGCCAAATCTACGTGATTATGCTGATCTACCATCGTCTGCATTTACTCCATCAGATCGTGCCGACGCCAGTACGCAGACCGATAATTCAGCAGATTTTCGCAGAGTTATGGATATTCTCTTAGAGATGCAAGGTCAGATATATGCATTGGGATGCGAAGTTCAGAACTTGCAAAATGCAGGTCAAGCTTCTTCGGGTTCATTGAATGATCAGATCCAAGCCCTTTCTCTTCAGATTCAGGCTAATGCTAAGGGTGAGGATGTTGCACAACTAAAGGAAGACTTGAAAAGGCTGGAAGGCATCGTTCAGCCAATGGGAGATTTCCAGCTTGTTCGTGTTCCTAAGCATTCTTGACTCCACTCCATTTTCATCTCAACCTTTTTTTTTTTTTTTTTTTTTTATGCTGACAAAAAGGGGGAGAGATGCGAGATTTGAAAACTTTGAACTTAAATTTGTCGAGCTTTTGGCTTGTTTGGTTTGTTTTGATGTTTGACTTGACTTGTGTGTCTGGATGTGGACTGAATTAGGGATTTGGATTTGACTGCTTATATTGATATCTTATGGATGGCTTTATTGCATACTAGACTAACCTATTTTCTGTGGTTGCAGATTCTAGTGTTATTCATTTAGCCATTTATCTCTATAAGATATGCATATGTGTTTGAGAAATATTTTGTAGGTCAAAGTTGTCCAAATCTGCGAAAGTTTTGTCACCATCAAAAAGGGGAGATTGTTGGAGAAATCCTCTTGAAGTGTTTTGAAGTTGACAAAACGTTTCGATCGAGTCTAGTCTCGAAGGCTTGCAGACTCGCTATTTAAAGTCTAAAGACTTCCGGACAGCCAGACTCAAGACTCAAAGTCTATCCTCATTGACAGTTTCTAATCCGTTGAAGAAAGGCTATCCAGAACTGGATGTTTCATTAAGGATGTAACCTTATCGACTGAAGAAGATCTCTTGGTTGGATATGACATGACGAAATCCTTTATTTGATCATAATTGATTCGAAGATTAAGGATCCGATGATTGGCAAAGTATACTTGGAAGGTTCTACTTATGGAAACCGAGATCCTGATTGTATGGGCGAACAAGATTGATGGGCTATCGACATGTTCCTTTAATAGCTCGAATGATCTTCCTAATTGATTCCGTCCAACGGGTAGATTAGAGGAATTTCTTTGGTAAGTGCCAACGGGTATGATGGCATGAAGGAGTATATAAGGAAGACGTTCCAGTTGTTCGAGTGTGTGCACGATAGAAGAATTCCAAAGTCGGAAGCTCCTTGTTCTTAGTCAATTCATTTGTTGAGCGAAATCTTGTAAAGAAAAGAGAGTCTATATTTGTGAGAAACCTTGAGGAAGTGTGGTAGAACATCTACACTGTGGAATCAAGGAAAAGCTGTGCTGTAACTTCTCTTTTGTTCATAGTGAAATCCAGCCGGTGGGCTGTGAGTGCGGAAGAGTGGACGTAGGCTTGGAATAAGTCGAACCACTATAAACCTTTTGTTCAATTTTCTCTTCCCTACTCTTTACTTTACTTTGATCGTATTTTATTAATCAAGAGAGAACTTCCTTTCTATCGTTTGCCTAGAATTGCTTCCGTATCTTGAGAAATTATTTGTGCACCTATTCACGCCCCCTCTAGGTGCTTATACTAGCTATCTCACTTCAGACACCACCAAGATTTAGAGTAGTTTTCTGAGAAAACGATAACGTACATGCGAGATTGTTCAATGGCTTCCTTCAGTTTTGATGGGAAGTCCTGGCCCATCCGTAAGTTCTTGCTGTCCATGAAAGTCTTTATGCCCTTTTGCACCAAGGCCTCGTTCAGACCCTTAACAAAGTAATCACGGACATCCTTACCTCTGAAGCTCAGAAACACATCGTACATTTTCAGTTCAGAGATCTTTTTGACGATGTCTTCAATTATCTTGGCCTCCGACGTTCTAACATGATAGACGACAGAGACATGGATAATATAAGGTGCCCAAGCTGTCAAATTAAATGAAGCGAGCAACAACAATTCGGTCTAAGAATAATAGATCATGAAGATTTCATGCAAAGGGACCCGAGCACAAATTTTTGGATACAATTTCACATTGCCTCTCCATATAGGCCGTGATGGTGCCAATGCGGAAAGAAATGTAGAGTTGTCACGAGACATGTTAAGGAGGACATTTGTTAAGCATGCCTAAGAAGAAATGAAGTGCTCCCAAAAAGAAGAAAAGAACGAACAAAAGATAATGCAAAATCCATACGTAATTATTATTGCCTTCGACTGAGGCCCGACAAACAACCAACCTAATGTAGCCAATTATCCAAGAGAAAAAGAAACAACGAATTCACAGAAACTGGTTCACCCTTCACAGTGAATATTATTTTAGCTTCGATTATAACTATATATGTAGGAGAATAGAATATAGATGCATATTAGAATAGACCGGGTGTTTATGTATTATGTATTGTCTTTGATATTGACTACACTTAACCTATTTGAAATTTCGGCGATTTCTCTTTTAACAAGTATCTCAATTTGCACGTTCAGAATTTTGTGTTTTGTGGATATATATACATAATATGACTTTAATTTGTTACTTTACCCTTAAACTCAACCTAAGTTTCCCCTGCCCCTTTCTCTTCTCTACGCCTCCTTTCCCACTGTCCCGCCATCGCCGTCATTGCGTTCACCCTCCCCCCTTCCCACCACCGTGGCATTCCTATTACCATTGCCAGCCCTAGCTATTGTTGTGCCTCTCTTTCTCTCCATTTTTGTCCCTCTGTCACGGAAGACAGCGGAACGTCTCAGCCATAGCCAGCCTCCGGCAACCATTGCCCGAGGGTAACGACCTCAGATCTAGGGTCGCAAGCCTCGATTCGTCCCCCAAAGCCAATGGACGCAGAGAAATGGAGGGGGCCTGAGGTGACGAGGTTCGGGTGGCATGGTGAATCAACGAAGGCTTGGAGAGGAGGTTCCCTGTTTCTTGTGTAGCGTTAGTGTGCTCCGTGCTATGTGAGAGTCGGATGAGAGTGTGCTCGCCTGAGAGAGAGAGAGAGAGAGAGAGAGAGAGTTAGCAATTACTACTTACTCATTATCCAAGTACCACCCGGACAAGCTACCCGCCTCTTGGAGAGCATCCTTCCATCTCATCAATTTCCTCACATCTTTGTTGAGCTTCTTTCGAAAATATTCGATACCAGTTAAGTAACTCCCTTTCAATCCACTCACTCTACCTAATTCCACTCTATACAATACCGGAAAGATCTTGAGGTCTCTTTGCTTCTTACACTCCATGATTTTCACTACCGGAAAGATCTTGAGGTCTCTTTGCTTCTTACACTCCATGATTTTCACCACCTCTTCCCAACACAACCTTGAATAGGCGTTGTCCTCTGAGAAAATGTGTGGCATCCGTATTTTGCCGACCTTGGAAAAATGACGATACATCATGGATTGACGAAATGGTTATCGGAGTTCGTTGTCATCGGCACCAATGTTGGACCCTGTCGTATCATCGTCATTGTCGGCACCACATGTGACCACTGTTTCATCGCCACCCAACTTCCCGAAACATCAACATATTTTCCTATGTGACCACCAGAGTGCTCATGCATGGCCACGCACGGCCATGCATTCACATTTTTCCATCGGACCTCTTTAAGTTGACTTGGGTAGTCAACAAAAGAAGAAGAAGAGCACGTCCGTGCATGGGGAGGCAAGTGTCAGCTCATTCCTCCCCCAGCAGTCGACGCCCCTTGCTGCCACCTCCTTAGTTGACTAAAGGAGTCAACAAATGAAGCCACTCATTGACGCATGGAAGTGATGCAGCAAATGGAGCCAGCGAAGCCGTCGAGCTCAACCGAGCGTAAGCCACGCCCTCCCCACCTGTCTTTTTCTCTTACAGCCACCGCACTTGCATGATTGACTAAGTTAGTCAACTAACAAAAAGAAAAGCGAGCGGTCGAGCAAGAAAGGGAGAGAGAGAAACCGAGAGAAAACGAGCGGGTGAGCGTAGAGAGAGAGAGATTCGTGACCGAGTGAGAGAGAAGTAGGCGTGCGAGTGTGAGCAGCAAGGAAGGAAGAGAGGGACCGCCCTCTGTCCATGCTCGTGTGCTGATGCCGTTGACACCGCTCACCACCGTTGAGCCGCACCACCGCACCAAACCCCTCGCCCTTAGCATCGTAGGACTTGAGGCAAGTTGAAGTCTACTAATCTATGTTGTGTAGTGCTGTTGCTATCTTAGAAAGTGCATTGATAGGCTGGATTGTTGGATTTTGATGCTGAATGATGATTTATTGAACGACTGAGACTGTTTTGAGGCTAAAGGGTTGAGGGAATGTTCGGATTTTTGTATCTGGTTTCGATTTCTTTGGACTTCATCCAAAACAGATTTTATGACTATGAAATCTTGAAGAATTCGGCCATGGATTTGAATTGAAAAAGAAAAAACTTCCCGATCCTTATTTGAAGTTTTACTTACCCCGGCACCGGCCTAAATTGTTTTAAGAAAATGTACGGTGCTTTCATATTTGAAATTTTGTATCAATTCTTTTAAAACCATTAGAGACCGGGTTGACATTTCGGATTTGCTATACAAGTTTTAAACTCATTTATCATTTTGAACAAAACCTGGCCGTAGTCCAATTTGGAAAACCTCCCAACGGGTACTGAAATTTTTACTTACCGAGGCACCGTTCATCAATGATTCAAAAGGAAAAGAAAATATTTTTGGTGCCTTCAAAATTATAAATCTTTGCACAAACCAATCTTTGAAAATCTTGAAGTCGGGAGTGTAGCTTCGAATTCCCAATATGCCGAATTCAATCCATTTGTGTTTGATAACTCTTTTGGAATTTGGCCGTGAGGCACAAGTGCAACCCGAGATTTTACACATGGATTCTTGAAATGCTTTGAAGGTGAAACATGGAAATGGATTTATGAACTGATATTATGTTGCTGAAATTTTGTGAATGGATTTCTTTGACATATAAATGGCATATGATTTCAAAGCCTACTGTTGTTGCATTGAAAGTGTTTTGGTGTTGAAATAAATTAAGATGTTAATGTTGCCAGTAGACCCTCGGGTCAACGGTCGGGATGTCCAAAGGTTCGAATGAATTGATGCCCTTCGGATGTCTGAGGTCCGTAGAGTCTCAGAAGTTCCCCAGGAGTGTTGGGATGCCGAGTGGTATGTCGGTACATAATTCCGGGGAGGCCCAGTGGTATGTCGATACGCAATTCCGGATGGCAAGGGTAACCATTTTCATGGCAAACCCCGGAGATTCCTCATGATGTCGTGGGGTGCGAGATGCCTAGAGGTGTGACGTAAACACACTCTAGATGTCCGGTGGCCTAGTGGCATAATGCCGGAGGCTTTTGCGATGCTAAGGTGGGTGCAAAATCCCAGAAGGACGCAAACATTGGTCATCTGGGGGATGAAACCTTTTGAATGTTACAACTGATGGTTCTACTAAGTGTGTGTGTGGTCTGGTTATGGGACTAAATTGTATGGCAGGAAATAGGATGTGTCATAATAGTTTGGCCCTATAATCGGGACATGTGTAACTAAAATGATACATTCTGGTTTTGAAATTGCGTTTGCCATTGCTTTTCAAAAGTCCTATTGATCTGATGCACAATCATTCTTTGATTACCTATTTTATATATCTTTTATGGACTTGGATTGTGATTTCTTGCATAGTATAGCTTGGTAGATCTTCAACTGCTGGGTGGTTGTACTTACCCATTTTTAGGGACTAACATTTCAGATTAAGAACAATGTCTCTACTGTTCGCACCTCCCTATACTTTCTATGGGATCCCTATCGATTTGCAGTGGGAACAGTTAGAGTGTCACGATCACGATTCGCTTGGACTGACATTCATCCCGGTGACGGTGATATTAACTATCGACACTGGCTTACCCTCGGGGCCTGAAACAAGTGGTGTGGAGTGACCACGATGGGGAGGACAGCAGAGGAAGGAATTTTTGGAATACCGGCACTGAAAGATGGACTCTTGTTATGTGGTTGCTGGGGGCGTTAGACCACTTTTGAAGTACAGCTGGGTGTAGGAAATCATGGCACTTTTTGGATATATTGACAAATAATGTCCATCTAGTAATATATGTAAATAATGGTGCCTGGCTATTATTTATAAACGTGTTTAGTGTGTGCATTATTTCTATGTGATAGGGAAGGGAGTTGTTGGATACGCTTCCGCCATACTTTTGCGCAAGGACCAATCAAGTATATGAAAGAACCCCCATATGACTTCTCGGAAGTCCATTGATAAAGAAAAGGGATATCCAGGTAGAGGAAACAATGTGGTGACCCTAACGGATTGGTGGCCATCAAGGGGTGCCACATCGAGTGGTATTAGAGCTATGGTCTATTTGGAGTGATAAGGTGTCTTAGTTGGAAATGAGGATATAATGATGCACACTATATGATACTAACCAAGGGTAGCTGACTAACTATGAACAACGGGTGATTGAATTTCACTCATAGAATACCGGTAACGGTTGTGAGTTACCTTTGCATGTTAGTAACATTTTATGTAACTTATGTGATCTCAGTAACGTGTGAACGTTGCCTTTCTTTCTTAGCTAATTAGTGACACTGAGTCGCTAATTGTTCCTGAAGCGAAACTTTCTGAGTTGTCTATGTATGCCCCTAGATTGATAGAGGATTGGGAGGAAAAGGTTAAGAGATTCCGGAAGGGCCTGAGGATGGATATTAGGAGACAAGATCTGGAAATGGACTTGGTAGTGATAGCTATATATGACTTTGACATCATTGTGGGAATGGACTAGCTCCGTAAGCAACGGACTATGATGGATGATCTCCTGGGATAGTGCTAAGGATAAAAATCGTGAGGCTTAGTATGGGATAGGCCAAAGCAAATAATATCTCTGTAAGTTAGTCCCTATTGAAACGGAACCCTCCAGTAGATGTGTAGTTTGGGTTCGAACCAGGCAAAAGCTGGTGTACTTGTAACGACCCGGTTCGATGAGGGCGGGGAGTGGACGCCGAGGCCAGAGCACCTGAGCAAGGAGCGGCTCTTGGCAGGCTTCTAGGATGGTAAAAGGGGGTAGGAATGAACCGAACTATGAACTAGATTGGGAGGGCAATGTTTCTGGGATAATTTTATTAGAGTGGTGTAGCGAAAGCATGGTTAAGCTTGTAAAACCCTTGTTGTGAAAAAGGACGGGTCGATGCGTTTATGCATTGACTATAGGCAACTGAATCAGGTGACCATTAAGAATAAATATCCTTTACCTAGAATTGACGACCTATTCGACCAACTGCAAGGAAGTTTAGTCTTTTCTAAAATTGACTTGAGGTCAGGATACCATCAGTTAAGGATCAAGGAAGAAGACATTCCTAAGACTGCATTTAGGACTCGCTATGGACACTATGAGTTTCTCGTTATGCCATTTGGACTGAAAAATGCCCCAGCTGCATTTATGGACCTGATGAATAGGATATTTAAACCCCATTTGGATCAATTTGTGATTGTCTTCATTGATAATATCTTGATATATTCTAAAGGACCCGAAGAACATACACATCATCTAAGCGTAGTGCTACAAACAAAGTTTAAGAAGTGAATTATGGAGAGCGAGTTATGAATTTGAGGATTAAGTTATGATCATTTGAGCTAAGTAGTGACTTCCTATTAGAGGATCTCATTGGGAGTCTTGATGCATTACATGGAGGCATTTAGTATGTATAGATTGATCTTGGAAGTCATGAGTTTGAGTGGTCATATGAGACATGAAATTATTTGTGGTTTATATGTCGGAATAATAGGTTTAATCGATGATGGTCAACTTTTAATTTTTGGTGATGATCTCAGTTTGAAAAGGTTTTGTGGAATTAGTGGATATGATCAAATGTGGTTATACTCTTTCCAAGGTGGAATGGTGAAAGTTCAAGTTGTTGATTTGATGAGTGATTAGTCCAAGTGATGATCCTTTAGGGTGAGACATGAGATATACTCGATGGAAACTAGACAAGTTCTTATCTTGGTGGATTGTCGATCTTTGAATTGAATAAGTCTTGGTGGACTATCGATATTTGGACCGAATGAATGGTGCTGTATTTTAGGCTTGAATCCATGTTGTAGTGAAAGCGTAGTGAATGTCTTTGTTGGACTAAACCAGATGAGTTATTAATGGTGTTGATTTTGATGGTTTTAGGCTTGAATTGATGGTGACGAAGGTATAGGAATAATTCGGCTAAATGGTGTGTTCGATTGAGCCGAGAGGTGGAATTCTTTAAATTTGAATTTGATTGTTGGTTGCACTTAGGATAGAGCTTGAAACTATACAAAGGATTAAGTTATTACAATTCGATCTTGAGATTTAAATATATATATATATATAAGAGAAAAAAAATTATAGAACCCTTCACCAGTACTACTAATGGAATGGAATGAAGGCGGAATAACGCAAACCCACGGGATTGTTAAGACCGTTAGATATACCAGAGTGGAAATGGGATCATGTGACGATGGATTTTGTGCAAGGATTATCAAGGACATCAAGTGGTCACGACTCTATCTGGGTGATAGTAGATTGCTTGACTAAGTCTGCCCATTTCCTAGCAGTCCGCATAGATTATCCGATGGATAAATATACTGAGATATATGTAAGCTAGGTAGTACGCTTACATGGTGTTCCTGTAACTATCACGTCGAATCGAGACTTGAGATTTACTTCAAAACCTTTGGCGAAGTCTTCAACCGCCTTAGGGACCAAGCTCCAATTTAGTACTGCTTTTCATCCACAGACGGATGGACAAACAGAGAGAGTAATCCAGACACTAGAGGACATGTTGAGAGCTTGTGTCGTTGATTTTAAAGGAAGTTGGGATGAAAAGTTAAACTTGGTGGAATTTGCATATAACAATAGTTTTCAGAAAAGTATAAGCATGGCTCCCTATGAAGCATTGTATGGGAGGAGATGTAGGACTCCTGTCTGTTGGAATGAGGTAGGTAAAAGGAAGTTGACAGGACTTGAGCTAGTACAAGTCACTACAGAGGTTGTTAAGATTATCAGGATAAGACTTAAGACAGCCCAAAACCGACATAAAGACTACGCAGATAGGCGTAGAAGACCTTTGGAATTTAATGTAGGAGATCACGTATTTCTTAAGATATCCCCGATGAAAGGGATATCACGATTCGTGATGAAAGGTTAAGTTGAGCCCTATATTTGTTGAACCCTTTGAGATACTTGAAAGGATAGGAGACGTAACATATTGGCTAGCATTGCCTCCTAAGCTAGAAAATCTACATGATGTATTCCATGTACCAATGCTGAGGAAGTATCAGCTTGACCCTAGACACATACTCGATCATGAAATCATAAAAGTGGATGAGAAAGTAAGATACCTGGAAGAGCTGATCCAAGTACTGGATCGAAAGGAACAAGTCCTTCGGACAAAGAAAATTCCAACATCATGATATGAAAGGGGCTACATGGGAAAGTGAAAAAGAAATGAGGCAAAGGTACCCTCATTTCTTTAACGAGACATGAGTGATGTAAAATTCCGAGAACGAAATTCTCTAAGGATGGGAGAATTGTGACATCCGTATTTTGCTGACCTTGGAAAAATGACGATACATCGTGGACTAATGAAATGGTTATCGGAGTTCGTTGTCATCGGCACCAATGTTGGACCCCGTCGTATCATCGTCATCGTTGGCACCACATGTGACCACTGTTTCATTGCCACCCAACATCCCGAAACATCAACATATTTTCCTATGCGACCACCAGAGTGCTCATGCATGGCCATGCACGGCCATGCATTCACATTTTTCCATCGAACCTCTTTAAGTTGACTTGGGTAGTCAACAAAAGAAAGAAGAAGAGCACGTCCGTGCATGGGGAGGCAAGTGTCAGCCCATTCCTCCCCCAACAGTCGACGCCCCTTGCTGCCACCTCCTTAGTTGACTAAAGGAGTCAACAAATGAAGCCACTCATTGACGCCTGGAAGTGATGCAGCAAATGAAGCCAGCGAAGCCGTCGAGCTCAACCGAGCGGAAGCCACGCCCTCCCCACCTGTCCTTTTCTCTTACAGCCACCGCATTTGCATGATTGACTAAGTTAGTCAACTAACAAAAAGAAAAGCGAGCGGTCGAGCAAGAAAGGGAGAGAGAGAAACCGAGAGAAAACGAGCGGGTGAGCGTAGCGAGACACAGAGATTCGTGACCGAGTGAGAGAGAAGTGGGCGTGTGAGTGTGAGCAGCGAGTAAGGAAGAGAGGGACTGCCCTCTGTCTGTGCTCGTGTGCTGCTGCCGTCGACTCCGCTCACCGCCGTTGAGTTGCACCACCGCACCAAACCCCTCGCCCTTAGCATCGTAGGACTTGAGGCAAGTTGAAGTCTACTAATCTATGTTGTGTAATGATGTTGCTGTCTTAGAAAGTGCATTGATAGGCTGGATTGTTGGATTTTGATGCTGAATGATGATTTATTGAACGACTAAGACTGTTTTGAGGCTAAAGGGTTGAGGAAATGTTTCGATTTTTCATATCTGGTTTTGATTTCTTTGGACTTCATCCAAAACAGATTTTATGACTATGAAATCTTGAAGAATTCGGCCATGGATTTGAATTGAAAAAGAAAAAGCCTCCCGATCCGTATTTGAAGTTTTACTTACCCCGGCACCGGCCTCAATTGTTTTGAGAAAATGTACGGTGCTTTCATATTTGAAATTCTGTATCAATTCTTTTAAAACCATTAGAGATCGGGTTGACATTTCGGATTTGCTATACAAGTTTTAAACTCATTTATCGTTTTGAACAAAACTTGGCCGTAGTCCAATTTGGAAAACCTCCCGACTTGTACTGAAATTTTTACTTACCGAGGCACCATTCATCAATGATTCAAAAAGGAAAAGAAAATATGTTTGGTGCCTTCGAAATTATAAATATTTGCACAAACCAATCTTTGAAAATCTTGAAGTTGGGAGTGTAGCTTTGAATTCCCAAGCTGAATTCAATCTATTTGTGTTTGATAACTCTTTTGGAATTTGGCCATGAGGCACAAGTGCAACTCGAGATTTTACACCATGGATTCTTGAAATGCTTTGAAGGTGAAACATGGAAATGGATTTATGAACTGATATTATGTTGCTGAAATTTTGTGAATGGATTTCTTTGACATATAAATGGCATATGATTTCAAAGCCTGCTGTTGTTGCATTGAAAGTGTTTTGGTATTGAAATAAATTAAGATGTTAATGTTGCCATTGGACCCTTGGGTCAACAATGCCCCGGGAGTCGGGATGCCCAAAGGTTCGAATGAATCGATGCCCTTCGGATGTTTGAGGTCCGCAGAGTCTTAGAGGTTCCCCGGGAGTGTTGGGATGCCCGGTGGTATGTCGGTACGTAATTCCGAATGGCAAGGGTAACCATTTTCATGGCAAACCCCAGAGATTCCTCGTGATGTCAGGTGGGGTGCGAGATGCCTAGAGGTGTGACATAAACACATGCCGGATGCCCAGTGGCCCAGTGGTGTAATGCCGGAGGCTTTCGCGACGCTAGGGTGGGTGCGAAATCCCAGAACTACGCAAACATTGGTCCTCTGGGGGATGGAACCTTTTGAATGTTAAAACGGATGGTTCTACTAAGTGTGTGTGTGGTCTGGTTATGGGACTAAATTGTATGGCATGGAATGGGACGTGTCATAACAATTTGGCCCTATAATCAAGACTTGTGCGACTGAAATGATACATTATGGTTTTGAAACTGCATTGCCATTGCTTTTCAAAAGTCGTATCAATCTGATGCACACTCATTCTTTGATTACCTGTTTTATCTATCTTTTATGGACTTGGATTGTGATTGCTTGCATAGTATAGCTTGGTAGATCTTCAACTGCTGGGTGGTTGTACTCACCCCTTTTTGGGGACTAACATTTCAGATTAAGAACAATGTCTCTACTGCCCACACCTCCCTGTACTTTCTATAGGATCCCTATCGATTTGCAATGGGAACAGTTAGAGTATCACGATCATGATTCGCTTGGACTGACATTCATCCTGGTGAGGGTGATATTGACTATTGACACTGGCCTTACCTCGGGGCCCATACATTAGGAGTTCGTCGTCTTGTATGTCTGGAGGAACGGACATACTTTGGGGCCACTGCCACCGCCACCAGAAGACGACGACGGGGAAACAAGTGATGTGGAGTGACCACGATGGGGAGGACAGCAGAGGAAGGAATTTTTGGAATACCGGCACTGAAAGATGGACTCTTGGTATGTGGTTGCTGAGGGCGTCATACCACTTTTGAAGTATAGCCGGGTGTAGGAAACCCGGCACTTTTTGGATATATCGACGAACAATGTCCATCTAGTAATATATGTAAATAACGGTGCATGGCTATTATTTATAAATATGTTTAGTGTGTGCATTATTTCTATGTGATAGGGAAGGACGTTGTTTGATATGCTTATGCCCTACTTTTGCGCAGGGACCAATCAAGTATATGAAAGAACCCCTATATGACTTCTCGGAAGTCCATTGATAAAGAAAATGGATATCCGTAGAGGAAACAATGTGGTAACCCTAACGGATTGGGGGCCGTTGAAGGGTGCCACAAAATGATGATCGCAAGGTTTGATTCCTCACTCATCTTCAGAACTGTGATCATTAGATTCCCTTCGTCTTTCTCCCTTTCTTGAACGTTGAAGTAGTATATTCCAGCATGACTAGAGCTGCGTATAGATGTGTGACAAAGTTTTTGCGAACGTCCTCTTCTCTGAAACTCACAAAGACTTTGAAACTAGAAGACGCCATTAGAATTAGAAATAGAAGTTGACAATGAACAATGAGTTGTCCAAGATTTGGTACTTTGTTTGGGTGGTTTATTCCCATTTGATCTTCTCCATATATTCTAACGAGTTGCCTAAGATTTTGTACTTTTTTTGGGTAGTTTATTATGTTGGAGAAATCCTTCTGGAATATTTTGAAGCTGACAAAACGTTTCTATCAGTCTAGTCTGAAGTTTTGCAGACTCTACTATTAAAGTCTATTCTCATTGACAGTTTCTAATCCGTTGAAGAAAGGCTATCCAGATCTAAATGCTTCATTAAGGATTTGGCCTTATCGACTGGAGAAGATCTCTTGGCTGGATATGACATAATGGATTCCTTTATTCAAATCAAGAATGATTAAAGATCCGATGATTGGCGAAGTATTCTTGGAAGGTTCTACTTATGGAAACCAAGATCCTGATTGTATGGGCGAGCAGGATTGATGGGCTATCGACATGTTCCTTTAATAGCTCGAATGATCTTCCTAATCGATTCTGCCCAACGGGAGGATTGGAAGAATTCCTTTGGTAAGTGCCAACGGGTATGATGGCACAAAGGAGTATAAAATGAAGACGTTCCAGTTGTTCGAGGTGGTGCACGATAGAAGAATTCCAAAGTCTAAAGCTCTTTGATTATTAGTCAATTCACTTACTGAGCGAAAACTTGTACGCAAAAGAGAGTCTATATTTTGAGATACCTTGAGGAAGTGTGGTAGAATATCTACACTGTGGAATCAAGGGAAAGCATTGCTGTAACATCTCTTTTGTTCATAGTGAAATCCAGTAGGTGGGCTGTCGGTGCGAAGAGTGGACGTAGGCTTGGAATAAGCCGAACCACTATAAACCTTGTGTTCAATTTTCTTTCCCTACTCTCTGCTTTACTTTGATCATAGTTCGTTTTGTTAACTAAAGGAGAGCTTCATTTCTATTGTTTGCCTAGTATTGCTTTCATATCTCGAAAAATTATTTCTACACCTATTCATCCCCTCTAGGTGCTTATACTAGCTATATCAATTGGTATCAGAGCTTGTGTACTCACTTTGTTTGAAGTGTTTTACTTCAGAGTTAAAGATCCATGGCTAGTATGCTAGCTCCAGGGCTGGTGGAAGGGCAAAGCAATACCAGACCACCTTACTTTGATGGAAAGGATTACAACATCTGGAAAAACAAGATGAAAGCGTTCCTACGATCAAAGGATCCTCTGGAATGGGACGTTGTAGAAAAATGAATCACTCCTAAAGCTGCATCTGTCTCAGAGAGAGGAAAAGAAACTGTTGAGTCAAGTGAAATGACTCAGGAAGAGATAATCAAGAGACAAGCTCTTGATGCAAAAGCAATTTATTCTTTATATTGTGCTTTGTCACCCTCCGAATATAACAGAATATCTTCGTGTGTTACAGCAAAAGAAGTCTGGGATAGATTACATATCGCCTATGAAGGAACTGATCGAGTGAAAGAGACCAGAATCAACATTCTCCTCGGTCAATATGAAGCCTTCAAAATGAAATCAGGACAATCTATAACCGACATGTTTAGTCGTTTTACGAAATCGTGAATGGTCTTGAAAATCAAGGTCAACCAATTTCGATCCCATGAAGGTAAACAAGCTACTGCGTGGACTCTCTAAGAATTAGAATCACATAAAGACCTCAATAAGAGAGACACAAAGAATCATGCCACTATCTGTCGATAAGTTGGTTGGAACTCTTCAGTCTTACGAAGTGGAACGAATCAATGAAGACGAAGATCCTAAAGGTAAGAAATCCATTGCATTAAAATCCAATGATGATTCTTATGTCATAGATTCTGAAGACGATCTGAACAGAAAAGGAAGAAGATTCAATCCAAAGAAATGCAGAGCTTTCAAAAGCAAATGCACCAAGTCTGTTGATGATGATGAATCAAACAAAGATGTAGTCTTTGAATGTAAGAAAACGGACACATCGGACCTAATCGTCCTCTTCGAAAAAAAGAAAGGAAAAGATGAAAAGTATCGAAAGGCTCTTAAGCGAAACCTGGAGTGATACAGAGTGTGAAGAAAGTGATGATGATTACGCCAATATATGTCTAATGGCACAATCGGATTCAGAATCAAACTCCGAGACAGACTTAGATTCAGACAGTGAATTTGAGGTAAGTAACTTTAAAATCCCTGTTAAAGTTTCTAAATACATTAATGAGTTGTGTTTTAGTCTTAAGACTTCTCTTAAAAGGATTTCCGAACTTAAAAGGAAAACTCGCACTAAAACAACAGGAAAATGTTTTGAAAGAAAAGTTGAAATGTTCGAGACATGAATGTTTCTACTCTTAAAGAAAGCGAAGATAATCTCTTGAAAGAAAATGCATTTTTAAAAAATGACTTATCAAATATTTCAAAAAGATTTTCAATAGGATCTGAGAAACTTGAAAAAAATTCTTTCAGCACAAAGACCTTATTTCAATAAATCTAGTTTAGGAATGATAGCGAAGCCATTCCTTTAATTGATTTTCCTAAAGTAAATGAAAGAATTAAGGAAAGACCTCCAAAGACATTTTACAAAAATCATTTTCAAAAGTGTTTGTAAAACCAAAAGAGGTCGAAATGCTCTCGGATGTTCAAAGTGCAATAGTGCGAGATCATTTTGAAAAAGAGTGTCCTATGGTTTGGAAACCTGTTAAGAAAGTATGGGCAAAAACCGCATATCATACTAACACCAATGGACCCAAGAAAATATGGGTACCAAAGAAAGCTTGATTCTGTTTCTTAAATGCAGGTCACTATCAAGAAAAAGGTAAAATGGTATCTGGATAGTGGATGCTTAAGACATATGATAGGAGATTCAAATTGCTTCATAAAGCTTGTTCAAGTAAATGGTGGAAAAGTCTCATTTGGAGGAAACAACAAAGGAAGAATTTTGGGATTTGGAACTGTAAAGATTGGAAATCTCACAATAAGCAATGTTTCTCTAGTGGAAGGACTCAACTACAATCTGCTAAGTATCAGTCAGCTGTGTGATACTAGTTTCAAAATCAACTTTCAAGAGGGAATATGTTTAGGAACCAATAAAGACTCTACTCAGTCATTCATGGGCCGAAGACATGGAAATATCTACCTCTTGGATGTGAAACCAGATGAATCGCAATGTCTAATCTCAATTCAAGATGAAGCAAGCTTATGGCACGAAAAGCTTGGGCACATCAATATGAAGCGAATAGCCAAAATTTCAGCAAAGAAGCTTGTTCGTGGTCTACCCAAATTATCATACCAAAAGTCGATCTATGTACACCATGCGTATTGGGAAAGTAGGTAAGAAATTCCTTTAAACCAATAAATCAAGTTTCCACTAATCGTGTACTGCAGCTTACGCATATGGATCTTTTCGGACCAACTTAACTCGAGCATTGGAGGTAAGAAATATTGCCTAGTAATTGTGGATGACTACTCATGATTTACTTGGGTATATTTCATGGCAAGTAAGTCTCGAAACCTTCTCTTACTTTGAAAAGTTTGCTAAAAGGTTCAAAATGAAAAAGGGTATGTTATCTCAAGTATAAGAACAGATCATGGAGGTGAATTTGAAAATCAAGATTTTACAAAATTCTGTGAATTTGAAAAGTTTGCTAAAAAGGTTCAAAATGAAAAAGGCTCTGATACCAATTGATATTGCTAGTATGAGTACCTAGAGGGGGGTGAATAGGTATATAAAAGATTTTTCTTCAACAATTGCACAATACTAGATAGTTGAAGATTTGAGACAAACGATAATAAAAGTAAGACTGAGAGAAGAGAAAATTGAACACGCGGTTTATAGTGGTTCGGCTTATATCAAGCCTACGTCCACTCTTCTTCACCGACAGCCTATTGGCTGGATTCCACTATGAACAAAAGAGAAGTTACAGCACAGCTTTGCCTTGATTCCACGGTGTAGATGTTCTACCACACCTCCTCAAGATTTCTCACAAATATAGACTCTCTTTTGTATACAAGTATTCGCTCAAAGGAATTGTCTAAACAAAAAGGAGCTTCGAGACTTTGGAATTCATCTATCGCACACACCTTGAACAACTAAGACCGTCTTCCTTATATACTCCTTTATGCCATCATACCCGTTGGCACTTACCAAAGGAATTCCTCCAATCTACCCGTTGACGAGAATCAATTAGGAAGATTGTTCAAGCTATTAAAAGAACGTGTTGATAGCCCATCAATCCCATTCGCCCATATAATCAGGATCTCGGTTTCCATAAGTAGAACCTTCCAATAATATTTAGGCAATCACCGGATCTTCAATTTATCGAGTCAATCTTCGATCAATCAAAGGACTCCGTTATGTCTTCTCCAGCCACGAGATCTTCTCCAGTTGATAAGGTTAAATTCTTAACGAAACATCAAGTTCTGGATAACCTTTCTTCAACGGATTAGAGATCTGTCAATGAGGATAGACTTTGAGTCTTGAGTCTCGGCTGTCCGGGAGGTCTTCGAGACTTTAAATAACAGTCCGCAAGCCTTCGGACTAGACGATAGAAACGATTTGTCAACTTCAAAACACTTCAAGAGGATTTCTCTAACAATCTCCCCCTTTTTGATGGTGACAAAACTTTCCTGCATATTTGGATATCTTTGACCTGCAAAATATTTCTCAAACACATATGCATATCTTATAGAGATAAATGGCTAAAAGAATAACACTAGAATCTGCAACCACAGAAAATAGGTTAGTCTAGTATATGATAAAGCCATCCATAAGATATCAATACTAGTTAATAGAAGTAGTCAAGTCCAAGTCTAGTTCAGTTCTCATCCAGACACAAAACAAAGTCATAAAGAGTTTAAACAACACAACAATCCAACAAACAGTTAAAAGATTAACGATTGAAAGTTTTTGTTCAAATCTTGCATCTCTCCCACTTTTTGTCATCATTAAAAAGGATGAGATGAAGTCAAGATTGCTTGGGAACGCGGACAAAGCTGGAAATCTTCCATAGATTGAACGATGCCTTCCAGCCTTTTTAAAGTCTTCCTTTAGTTGTGCAATCTCCTCACTCTTGGCATTGGCCTGATTCTGAACAGAGAGGGCGTGCATCTTATCATTCAATGAACAGGAAGAAGCTTGACCTTCATTCTTCAAGCTTTGAACCTCGCATCCCAAGGCATAAATTTGACATCGCATCTCCAAGAGAATATCCATGATTCTGCGAAAATCTGCTCCATTATCGATCCGAGTACTTGCTTCGGCTCGATCGATGGAGTAAATGCGGACGATGGTAGATCAGCATAATCTCGCAGGGTTTGACAATGAAACTTCATGACCTTCCTCTCGGAAATTGAGATGCATAAACATCCTCTCGGGTCTGCAGGGTGAACGATCGACTCCTTTACTTGCATCGATATGAAGACTTCACTCCTTTCTCCCCGATCTCCCCTCGTTTCCATGCCTTCATGTGGAGAAGAGTGTTCCTCAGGTTCTCCTTCTTCTCTTCTTTCTTCTTCAGGTCTTTCCTCCTCTGCTTCTTTTTCAGCTTCTCTTTCTTCTTCTTCCTTCTCCTCTGCTTCTTTTGTCATTTGTTCCGATTCTTTCGTGGAACAGGGACGACTTAAATTCTTCAAAGCCAATGCAGATGGTGATGTCTTCCTCATCATCTTCATCCTCAACGAGGAGAGCTCTTCTTCTCTTGGATGGAGCAACCATGGGCTCCTTCCCTTTTCTTTTAGTTGCGAAAGAGATTTGATGAGATTTGGCGGAGTCTTCTCCTTGAATTTCTCCAACTCCTTGCCTCGGTTCCTTCGACGCATTTTGGTCACCATTTTCAGTCCTACCACCATATGATCGCATGGTCGAACACAAAAGATTTATGGAGGCTGAATATTCAGATGTCTGAATAACTTCGTAACAAGGCTTGGGTAAGGGAGTTGACTTCTGTCCTTCATCATTGCTCTATACATGTGAAACATAACAGTGTGAGGAAGAGAAACCTTTTTCCAAAGAGAATGGCATACATCAGCTTGGCCTCTGAACTTGAAACATCAGTCTTGGAAGTTGATTTCGGTCGGAGGCAATTAATCACAATCTTGTGAAGCAAGATGTTGAATGCACCATCCTTAAGTAGGTGATCTTTTCATCTCCCCTCCCTGTCCTTCACCGGTTCAAGTGTGGCCCGAGCAATGGAAACTTTGATTGGTTGATATCTTCCTCTTTCAACTTCTAACACATCTGCCAAAGATATTCATATCCACAACATAGTCTTGGTCTTTAACGCTGAAAGAGAATCTATTCGCATCCAAAAAGCTAAGATTTGAATAGAAATATGCAGTTAATTCAGCATAAGCTTCTGTAGTGTCAGAGCAGAACTTTTCAAGTTGAAGATAATCGAACTTTTCCCTCAAGTTCATATTCACAAAAGCATCCGAAAATCAAAATCCACACTCTAGGGTTTATTACCCCATGTTTCAGCAATTTCAAGTACAGATCCTTTTGCTCCTTTGATCTGAACAAATCTCCCATTTTTCCTTGATTTTCAACCGCAACACCCATTTTCGGTTGAAATTGACTGTATAATTTGTCATCATCATTCTCATCTATAGGATTCTGCCCCCAGTCACGAGGATCACTTGGGATATTTGCAAGGGTTTCCTCAGCCACCCTTTTTCGAGCAATTCCCAAACTTTCCATTTTTCGTAGAAAGATATATTTGTTCCCATGTCCTTTGTCTTTAAGAAAATCATGAATGTAGTTCAAAGGAGTACGAATTCCTTTTAAGGCACGGTATAACTGGTAAATATAAGTGGGCTTTTGAACTCTTACGGTCTGCATCCTCGATGATTTCTTCCTGTTGTGGATGATCAACGCCTTGAGGACTAGATGGAGGAGAATGACGCTGTTGAGAGAATGTTGTGGGCTCGCTTGTTGCTGGGAGTCACTTCTTCTTCAGTAAGATCGAAGTGCGTAGGCCCCTCACTCATTCGTCGTGGTCCCCACTGCGATTCTCGAAGACTTTCTTGAAGATGACATCTTTCTCGGTTTTGGAACATTCCTTGCTTGACTTTCCCGGGAAAGATGACAACTTTTGAAGATTAAACAAAGAAGAAAAAACGAGAATGGAGGATCGATGCTTTCTAGGGTTTTGAGAGTAAAGTGAAGAGGAATCGACGGTGCACGATCGGTTAAAAGGAGGGATAAACGAACCGTCACAAAGGAAATAAAAAAATGCCTTTTCAAAATAACTGCCTTTTTCTGCAAAAATAGCAATTTCAAAAATAACTTCCTTTTTGAAAATGAAACAATGCAATATTTACGTCAATTAAATATAGCAACAATTTAAACACAGTCTGATGATCGTACCTTTTCAAGATGAGATTAAGGAGAGAAAGACTTACAGTCTGACGGTCGTACCAAGACTATCTTTCAGATAAAGTCTTGTAAGTCTGAGTCTGAAAGTCTTTAGACTTTGATATCCTCATACCTCAAAATGTTGAGTCTGGAACGTATAGATTCAAATTGATTTTCTCCAAAGGCTTTGAATATATCGCAATTGATTCTTTGAGTCAACAAATTGAATTGAAACATCTCCATTTTGAACATGGTCTCTAATAAAGTGATGTTGAATCTCTATATGCTTTGCTCTTGAATGGAGAATTGGATTTTGGTGAGGTTGATAGCGGGTGTTGTCGCAATTAATCTCCGTGCGTGAGTCTTCAATTTCAAAGTCTCTTAGTTGTTGTTTTATCCATAGAATTTGCGAACAAAGAGCTTCCAAGGGCTAAATACTCGCTTCGTTGTTGAAAGAGACACGGTGCTTTGTTTCCTTGAAAACCAAGACACTTGTCCCCCCGCTTCAAGCAACGGCAAGTTCCCAAAGTGCTTTTTCTATCAACTCGCAACCGGCCAGATCTGCGTTTGAATATCCCGGAAGATTAAAGTCTCCCTTCTTAGGATACCAAAGACCGATGCTTGATGATGAAGCAACGTATTTAATGATGCGTTTCGCGGTGCGAGATGGGATTCTAGGATCGATTGAAACCTAGCACAGATGCAAACACTCAACAAGATGTCGTCTAGAAGCAGTAAGATAAAGGAGTGAACCAATGATGCTCCTGTACAGCTTTTGATCAACTTTCTTCCCTTCTTCATCTTTGTATATCTTTAAAGAACTTGACATTGATATGTCAGTCTTTTTGCACTTTTCCAGTCCAAACATTTTGACAAGATCATTAACATATTTTTCTTGATAAATAAAAGTTCATTCCTTCAATTGTTTTACTTGAAGACCAAGAAAGAATGTTAACTCTCCCATCATACTCATTTCAAACTCATCCCGCATAGACTTAGAAAATTTCTTGCCTGATTTTCATTAGAGGATCCGAAAATAATGTCATCCACATATATTTGAACAAGTAAGAAACTTTTGTTTTCCTTTTTGATAAATAAAGTTGTATCTACTTTACCTTTGACAAAACCATTTTGTATTAAGAACTTACTTAATCTATCGTACCAAGCTCGAGGTGCTTGCTTTAAACCATACAAAGCCTTTTCGGGCCTCGAAGACCGAGTCCGCTTCTTTGGGTCTTCAAACCCTGGTGGTTGTTCCACATAAACTTCCTCATGGATAAATCCATTTAGGAAAGTGCTTTTGACGTCCATTTGGAATAACCTGAAATTCTTATAACAAGCAAATGCAAGTAATAGTCGAATAGCTTCTAACCTTGCTACTAGAGCGTAAGTCTCATCATAGTCTATTCCTTCTTCTTGTGTATATCCCTTTGGCTACGAGTCTTGCTTTGTTTCATACGACTTTTCCTTTCTCATTCATCTTGTTTCCGAACACCCATTTAGCTCCGATAACAAAGCTTTTTACCTTTTGGTTTAGATGTCAATTCCCGGACATCATTAATGTTGAACTGCTCGAGCTCTTCTTGCATAGCTTCAATCCAGCTTTCATCAGATAAAGCTTCTTCTATGCTCTTTGGTTCAATTTTAGAAATGAGAGCTACAGCACTAGACTCTTCTCCCCTTTTTGATCTGGTGCGAATTCCTTCATTAATTTCGCCGATAATAAGATCTTTGGGATGACCGGACTTATGCTTCCGGTTACTTGTTGATTTGTCTAGTTGATGATCTCTCTCTTGTTTGGATCTTCACGAACAACCTGATGCTGGTTTTCCGTAGTCTGAAATGCTTCTTGAGTTGTAAGCTTTGGAAGGTC